>NW_028171462.1:0-15379 GCF_963971535.1 Notolepis coatsorum
TATGTTTCAATAAATTATTTGCATTTAAAACTATTAACGCTGACTCATTCCTTCAGTCCACTCAAAATTATGCTAATATTCCTTATGTTGTTTATGATATTAATTGAGCTAATATTCCTTATGTTGTTTATGATATTAATTGAAAATAGCATATGAGAGTATTAATAATAACACATGGCGATATACTAAAAAGCTATTTTTAATTTTTGGCTGGTAAAAAATCTGCCTGGCTGGTAGTTTTTTAAATCTACCAGCCAAATGGCTGGTAAGTCAAAAAGTTAAGTTTGTTCCCTGTGTGTGTGTGTGTGTGTGTGTGTGTGTGTGTGTGTGTGTGTGTGTGTGTGTGTGTGTGTGTGTGTGTGTGTGTGTGTGTGTGTGTGTGTGTGTGTGTGTGTGTGTGTGTGTGTGTGTGTTGTGCGCAGGTTTAAAGCCCTGATTAAACATTGTCTTCGTGTTTCTGCACCGGGGCTCAGGGGACGCAGGGCGGCCAGGCAGGCAGGCAGGCAGGCAGGCAGGCAGGCAGGCAGGCAGGCAGGCAGGCAGGCAGAGCCCCTCCGCTAAGGCTAAGGCTATACCTCCACTTCGCACTCTTTCGCTCTACCTCTCCTTTTTCTATCCTTCCTCCATCCTAATGGCTCCTTCTGATCTTGACCCCATCTATCTCTATCAGCCCCCCCCCCCCCCCCCCAGGCCATACCCCCCTTCACCCTTGATACACACAAACACACACACACACACACACACACACACACACACACACACACACACACACACACACACACACACACACACACACACACACACATTCCCCCTTTCAGTCCCAATAGCAATGTTTCTTTTGACTGTCATCTGTCTTTATAAGTGTTTTTCTCAGTGTGTGTGTGTGTGTGTGTGTGTGTGTGTGTGTGTGTGTGTGTGTGTGTGTGTGTGTGTGTGTGTGTGTGTGTGTGTGTGTGTGTGTGTGTGTGTGTGTGTGTGTGTGCGTGTGTGTCTTTGCTTGTCCGTGTTTGTCTCCATTCAACATTGGCTTTCCCTGCTGCCCGCTATCTATCCTCCTGAAGGCTCTTCCCCAGTCAGTGTTGTGTAATAAGTGTGAGTTTGGGGGAGCGATGGTTAACAGTAAGAAGACTCCGAGGCCTCGGATAAGACGTGACGCCGCCACCTCCTCTCTGTGTGGAATAACTGTGGTTCATTCTGCCGCGAGATATGGGCGCAGGCTGGTCCTCCAGGCCCGCTTGAGGGAGATATGGGCGCAGGCTGGTCCTCCAGGCCCGCTTGAGGGAGATATGGGCGCAGGCTGGTCCTCCAGGCCCGCCTGAGGGAGATATGGGCGCAGGCTGGTCCTCCAGGCCCGCCTGAGGGAGATATGGGCGCAGGCTGGTCCTCCAGGCCCGCCTGAGGGAGATATGGGTGCAGGCTGGTCCTCCAGGCCCGCCTGAGGGAGATATGGGCGCAGGCTGGTCCTCCAGGCCCGCCTGAGGGAGATATGGGTGCAGGCTGGTCCTCTAGGCCCGCCTGAGGGAGATATGGGCGCAGGCTGGTCCTCCAGGCCCGCCTGAGGGAGATATGGGCGCAGGCTGGTCCTCCAGGCCCGCCTGAGGGAGATATGGGCGCAGTCTGGGGTCACGGGAGTCGGAGATGCACCGTTAAAACGCTGTCAACCACCGTTTTTATTTTTATTATCTCTCCACTTTTATCTCTGGGAACTTCAGCGGGAGCGTTTCTCAAATCACCACCTAGATATTTTTAAAGGGCTGCAATTAATACCATTTATCAGGGTCCCTTTCATGTCCGCCATTTTATTTTATGAAAGCAATCGATTGTCGCTGTGGCATGGAAGGAGCAATGCACCTAGACTCGGGTTCCCCGGTGAAGGCGATGAATGCAGTCAGGTCATTACTCCATCAGAGAGAGAGAGAGAGAGAGAGAGAGAGAGAGAGAGAGAGAGAGAGAGAGAGAGAGAGAGAGAGAGAGAGAGAGAGAGAGAGAGAGAGAGAGAGAGAGAGAGAGAGAGAGAGAGAGAGAGAGAGAGAGAGAGAGAGAGAGATCCGCGAGAACAGGACTAGTGAGCCCTGGAGTTATGTGTTATTTACAGATGGCTTCCAACTACAGTATCGTCAGCACTCAGCACACAGGCAGAGTGAGGAGGGACAGGACAACACACTCAGGCACGTGCACACATAGAGGCCAAGGGGTGCTTGAGCACCTGCCTTTTTGAGCCTCATCAAAAAAGTGCCCTTTTTGAATTTGAATTTTTTTTTTTTACCGTTACGCATATAGACTGCCCTTCCAACTGAAAAATGTCAGGATAGAATCAAAATATTAGGTAAAGAGAGAGAGATGCCCCATATTCCATAGCAGTTTGCATGGCCTCCTCACCGTGCCTCTCCGCGGACCTATATATTTTATGCATAGCGTGGGTGATGATGATGGTGATAGAAACCGCTGTGGCGCATACAGTTGAATGCTGGTATTACACTCATTGAGGGACACGAAGAAGTCAAGTCCGATGGGATTTGGGAATCTCAAATACAAATCGGGATTGGAATAAAAAATGCATTTATATTAAACAATACAGAATATACAGCACTTCTTGGGGTCTGTAGGGTAAGCACTTATTCCCTCCCCCCTGAACATATATGGAGATGTATAGGCCTTTTAAGTCAGTGATAAAAGTGTCTTTCAAGGATAAGTGAGCTCCTGCACTGATTATTATAGTTCAATATTCAATATTTGATCACCAAAACCCCCCAAAAAACATAAAAAGGGGGCCCCCCGCCCGAAAAGGGCCCTTAAAAATCGTGCTTGCGCGCTACGCGCGCTCGGTTAATATATACACACAAGTGTAGTGCCCTTTACAGTCTTTGAGCACCTGCCCCTCTCAAGTCCTGTGCACCTCCCTGAACACACTGGTTCATACATCCACTAGTGCATCCAGATAATCACGCTCAATAAGGTATAATCGATCAATATTAAAACAATTGAAGATGCTGAGATTCGTACCAAAAAAACACATTGGGTTATTTAGCTTCTTTTTAATTTTTACATATATTATATTTTAAAACTCTAGGTTGCTATAGCTGCATTGCATACTCTTTATGAGTATATTACTGGATAGATTAGCCCCAGTGTGGTCTGATGGGAACACACAAGCACACAAAGAACACACCCATTATGCAACACACAAGCTTGCACACAGACACACACTGCGCACAAAAGAGCAAATTATCTTGCATACAAAAATACACCCAAACACCACACACACACACACACACACACACACACACACACACACACACACACACACACACACACACACACACACACACACACACACACACACACACACACACACACACACACACACACACACACACACACACACACACACACACACACACACACACACACACACACACACACACACACACACACACACACACACACACACACACACACACACACACACACACACACACACACACTCACACAAGTAAAATACATGTAAAAGACACAAACATAAAATTATCATATCTTGCATAAATATGTATCGGTAGCTACAACACTCACACAACACTTACACAAACACACACAGATGCATGCACATACACACAAAAACACACAGTTACACACAATTACACAAAGACACACACATATTATACACACAAAAACAACAAAACCATCTTGCACACACACATGCACACCAGAGCACGCGCCACACGCACACACACCCACACTCAGGGCAGAGCAAAGCTCCAGCAGGCCAGGGCAGGTGGGAAGGCTGTAAGGGCTCGACCACGTATTCATCTTCTAGAGAGGAATCATCAAGGCCTCCAACAGCATTCCATACACGCACACGCACGCACGCACACACACACACACACACACACACACACACACACACACACACACACACACACACACACACACACACACACACACACACACACACACACACACACACACACACACACACGCACGCACGCACGCACACACACACACACACACACACACACACACACACACACACACACACACACACACACACACACACACACACACACACACACACACACACACACACACACACACACACACACACACACAGAGATAGAAATAATCAGACTTTACTCATGGTTGCCCACTGTCTCTCAATCCAATATTTTGAATCAATACTTGTAATCAAGCCAATACTTTTCCATGTCAATGTCTAAATCTGTCTCTCTCTATTTCTCTCTCTGTGTGGTCGGGGGTGTCTGTCTGTCTGTGTGTCTCTCTCTTGCTCTCTCTCTTCTCTCTCTCTCTCTCTTTGTGACGTGGTGTCTGTCTGTCTGTCTGTCTGTCTGTCTGTCTGTCTGTCTGTCTGTCTGTCTGTCTGTCTGTCTGTCTGTCTGTCTGTCTGTCTGTCTGTCTGTCTGTCTGTCTGTCTGTCTGTCTGTCTGTCTGTCTGTCTCTCTCTCTCTCTCTCGCTGTGGTGTGGTGGGGTCTCTCTCTCTCTCTCTCTCTCTCTCTCTCTCTCTCTCTCTCTCTCTATCTCTCTCTGTGACATGGTGTATGTGTGTGCGTGTGTGTGTGTGTGTGTGTGTGTCTGTGTGTGTGTGTGTGTGTGTGTGTGTGTGTGTGTGTGTGTGTGTGTCTCTGTGACGATGTGGTGAGGTGTTTGTCTGTCTTTGTGTCTCTCTCTCTGTGTGACGTGGTGGGGTGTCTGTCTGTCTGTATGTATCTCTAGAGTCATGTTTTTTAACGTCTCCAGTGCTTTTGATACCATAAGGCCTGGGCTGCTGGGTGAGAAGTTGGAGGCGATGCAGGTAGAGGCCCCGCTGGTGTCCTGGGTTGTTGACTATCTGACGGGCAGACCACAGTATGTGCGCCTACGGAACTGTGTGTCAGACAGACTGGTCAGCAACACCGGGGCCCCGCAGGGGACAGTCCTCTCTCCCTTCCTCTTCACTGTCTAAACCAACGACTTCCACTATCGGTCAGAGTCCTGCCACCTTCAGAAGTTTTCTGATGACCAGTGTTGGGCATGTTACTTTAAAAAAAAGTAATTAGTTACAGTTACTAGTTACTTCTTCCAAAGATTAACTAAATTACTAACTCAGTTACAAATTATAAAAGTAACTAGTTACTTCAGAAAGTAACTATTGCGTTACTTTCAATTACATTTTTAAATGCAACCCCACCTCCACCCCTCTTTAACGGAACATAAAATACATGTGCATGTTCAATTATTTATGATACATCTGAATATTAAATTAAATGGATTATTTGCTTGTTTTATTTCTGCTTAAACTGGAGTTATTATATAATAACATTGCTGTACCTTTTGCATGTGCGTGCTCCACCTTGATGTGGCCAATTCACATGTTGATCAGTCTCCCGTTGCGCAAAATGCGGCTGTACACAAGCTCACACTCCATCAATCATGAAGGCCATGTAGCTGTTCTCAGCGATCTGAAGGGATGTCTTTTTTTCAATGTGTCTGCAATGACCCCTATGAATTGGGCACAGGCAGTGTTGTTGCTGTACGTTGGGTTGGCGTTTAATCCGTTGTTCTTCATAAGGGTGATCTGCGACTTGAATTTTGTAAACGGCAGCTCTTCTTTGGCGATATTATAAGCCGTGTTAAATGTTATCTTCATTTTGCCCTCATCACTTCTTCTGTTTGCTGCTGTATGGCGCTGAAATGCTTCGTGGAGAGGCGCTGATGTGCTGGCTACACACCTGTCACGACACAGTATGTGTTTTTTTGAGACGCTGTGCTTTTTTAATGTTTCAATTCGGAAAGTTGATGCTCCGACACAGCAAACTCAGTTGCACATGGCCTTTGTTTACCCCGTCATTCAGCTAATAACATTTACATTACATTTACATTTAGTCATTTAGCTGACGCTTTTATCCAAAGCGACTTACAAGTTCTGTACGACAAGTCATCAGGAAGGGTAACAATGTTCATCAAAGTGTTGAGTGCTACAGACACAATAAGAATTTCAGGGTGATGATCAGAGCCAATCAGAGGCAGAGTGGGGCTGGTCTTTGCAGAATGCACGTGTTAGAGCCAATCAAAGGCAGAGCGGGTCTTTGCAGAATGCACATGGCCATCTCATCAGACTGAGACCGTCTGATGAAAAAAACTGCTTCAATCATAGTAACGCACCACGTTTTTTGGCAGTAACGGTAACAGCGTTATTAAGATTGGAAGAGTAATCCGTTAAGATTACTTGTTACTGAAAAAAGTAACGCTGTTAGTAACACCGTTATTTATAACGCCATTATTCCCCTCACTGCTGATTACTCTGCGATAGTGGGATGTATAAAGGATGTGATGAGAGGGAATACCGGGAACTGGTAGTGGACTTCGTCACATGGTGCGATACAAACCACCTTCAGCTAAATGTGGCAAAGACCAGGGAACTGGTTGTGGAGCTGGGGAGGAGGAGGAGTGCACCTTTGACCCCTTTTTCCATCAGAGGAGTCAATGTGGACATGGTTGAGGACTACAAATACCTCGGTGTGCACATCGACAACAAACTGAACGGGTCAAAACACGCAGAGGCACTCTACAAGAAGGGCCAGAGCTGACTCTACTTCCTCAGAAGGCTGAGATCCTTCAACGTCTGTACAAGTATGTTGAGGGTGTTCTACGAGTCGGTGGTGGCGGGCGCCTTCTTGTACGCTGTGACCTGCTGGGGCAGCGGACTGAGAGCGGGGGACGCAAACAGGCTGGATAAGCTGGTCAGGAAGGCCAATAACGTGGTTGGGGTGGAGCTGGAATCTCTAGCGATGGGTGGTGGCGGAGAGGAGGAGCCTTGCTAAGATCCAGGCCATCAGGGAAAACCCCTCCCACCCACTATACACAGACTTGGCTGACAGGAGGAGCATGTTCAGTGATAGACTAACACTCCCTAAATGTAGCACTGAATGGCACAGGAAGTCCTTCATTCCGACAGCCATCAGACTTTACAATGCATCAATGTGCCTCACTGCATCACTGAGCACAGGGTGACAGTTACCATCTTCCTGGACTTTTAACCTCTTCCTTTTTTTTAAAAAATGTATTGAAGTATAAACATCATAACCATGTCACAACAGCAGTTATAATGTATATTATCATCAATATGTTAGTTTACCAACGCTAAGTGTTATTAGTTAGATTGGGAATCGAGAGCTTTCAATGAGCTTTCAAATTTCCCTCGGGATGATTAAAGTATTTCTATTCTATTCTATTCTCTGTGTGACGTGGTGGGGTGTCTGTCTGTCTGTCTGTGTGTGTCTCTCTCTCTCTGAGTGATGTGGTGGGTGTCTGTCTGTCTGTGTGTCTCTCTCTCTCTGAGTGACGTGGTGGGGTGTCTGTCTGGCTGTCTGTCTGTCTGTGTGTGTGTCTGTGTGTCTCTCTCTCTGAGTGACGTGGTGGGGTGTCTGTCTGGCTGTCTGTCTGTCTGTCTGTGTGTGTGTCTGTGTGTCTCTATCTCTGTGTGACGTGGTGGGGTGTCTGTCTGTCTGTCTGTCTGTCTGTCTGTCTGTCTGTCTGTCTGTCTGTCTGTCTGTCTGTCTGTCTGTCTGTCTGTCTGTCTGTCTGTCTTTCTGTCTGTATGTCTCTATCTCTGTGTGATGTGGTGGGTGTCTGTCTGTCTGTGTGTCTCTCTCTGTGTGACGTGGTGGGTGTCTGTCTGTCTGTGTGTCTCTCTCTGTGTGACGTGGTGGGTGTCTGTCTGTCTGTGTGTCTCTCTCTGTGTGACGTGGTGGGTGTCTGTCTGTCTGTGTCTCTCTCTCTGTGTGATGTGGTGGGTGTCTGTCTGTCTGTGTGTCTCTCTCTGTGTGACGTGGTGGGTGTCTCTCTCTCTGGGTGCTAATCTTGGCCCTTATCTCCGCCTGCAGCTCTGCTCACATTCTCTCTTATCTGCCATCGCTGTCAATCACAGCAGATCAGGCCCACTACCTACAGCTGAGCCCCGTCCACACCAGTCACACTGACCCCCACGCACACACACAAACACACACACACACACATACATCATACATACACGTGTACACACACATGCATGCACACACATACACAGGCACACACATGCATGCACATACACACAGGCAAGCGCACACACATACACACACACACACACACACACACACACACACACACACACACACACACACACACACACACACACACACACACACACACACACACACACACACACACAGAGACACACACATGCATGTGCGCACACGCACACACTTCTCTGAACATCCTGATACCCTTCACTTCACCCAGCCCACGGCAAATTAGTTACAAAACACAAACATTCAATACAAACACAGACAGACAGACAGACAGACAGAAAGACAGACACACACACGTGCGCAACCACGCATGCACGCACGCACGCACGCACGCACACACACACACACACACACACACACACACACACACACACACACACACACACACACACACACACACACACACACACACACACACACACACACACACACACACACACACACACACACACACACAATTCATTGAAAAGATTTACAAACATTTTTAAACTAAAGGTCCACCATAAACAAGACTGAAACTGAATATAACATCTCAGTGGACATAATATTTATTTTTAACTCTGGCCAATGGAACCCCCAACAGGTGTGTTCAATAAATAATGAAGTACCTTTCATTGTTTTAAGAGATAAATACAGATGCAGCTCTCAGGACTCTGATATCTGCTCTGCTCTGCTACTGCGGTAATCATGCACCATTAACTGGACAGTGCTGTTAACGAGGCGTTAACGATACTGCACCCTTGCAGTAGAGGTTGGATTTTTAATAGCTGGATCTGTATATCATGTTATGCCTTTAGTGACCCTGCTGATGAGGCAAGTAAAACAACATTTTGCTTCCTAAAACTACTGTCATTAATTTAGCTTCCCAGAACTACTGGCATTAATTTAGCTTCCCAGAACTATTGGCATTTGCCTTTTCCTCCCTGAATTACTGGCATTAATGTAGCTTCCCAGAACTACTGGCATTAATTTAGCCAGTATCCCCCCCCCTCCCCCTTCTCTCTGAGTGCCCGTCTCCTGGCGCTGACTAAGGTGATGGATGCCTCGGGGTCTTGGCCAAGATTGTAGTGACTGCTCTACATGCACCTCCGAGGCCTTGGATCAGTTATTCACCGCCGTCTGTCCGTGGTCCTGTCAACTGATTAACAGTATTAACAGACTGTTAACAGATTAACAGTCAATGCGGTTTCATTGCTGGGTTAAGTACTTCTATTCTATTCACATAATACGCCTACTTCATATATCTACTCCATTCACATATATGCCTACCACTTGTATCTATTGCTATGTCCGCCTACTACAATCTCATGAGCTGTCTAACGCCTGTCCCGTCTCCCTGTCTCCCTATGACTTGCTGTCCTGGAGTGTTGACCGGAGTGTTGGACGTCCCGTGACGAAGGCCGGGAGGTTGCGACCCCCTCTGCGTGCCCCCCTGTCTCCGGAGGTCTCGTAGTGGTGACCGGAGTGCCGGATGTCCCGCGATGATGTCGGGGAGTTTGCGACCCTCTCTGCGCCGCCCCCTATCTCCCTGTCTCCGGCTGTCCCTGAGCAACGACCGGAGTGTTAAATGTCCCTTGACTAAGACGGGGAGGACGTGACCCTCTTTGCGCCGCCCCTGTGCCTCAAATAGATTCGCTATCAGCTCTATCTTTAACCTTTCAAAATGTTCAGTTGCTATCGCTATTAGCTCTATCTTTAATTTTTCAAAATGTACAGTTGCTATTGCATGCACTCATCTGTGTTCCACTACACACATGAGTGCATGCTTACCAACTGTCCGTCTGCAACACTACTATCACCAACATCTAAGAAGGGAGATCCCCCCTTGAATGGCCCTTCTAAGGTTTCTCTCCTCCACACTGCCTGTGGAGCTTTTTTCCCTATTGTTAGGTTTTAGTGAGTTTTTCCTTACCTTCGCGTGGGGTATGTCTGGGAGTGCTTGCATCCTTTCATTTATTTGCATTCATCTAAAAATGTTTGCACCTTATGGTGTTCTTGTTCTGTTCTTGACTTATTGTTATGTTTTCTTCTTGACTTGTTTAAAGAAGATCTGTACGGCCCATGGGGACATTAACGTGTGTTGTCGGGCCCTATAAATAAATTTGATTTGATTTGATTTACTACTGGCATTCATTTTGTTTCCCAGTACTACTGGCATTAATTTTGTTTCCCAGAACTACTGGCATTAATTGTGTTTCCCAGAACTACCGCAATTAATTTTGCTCCCCAGAACTACTGGTATTAATTTTGATTCTGGAATACAAGGTTCTCTCAAAGATTTGATTTGATTCGCAGGTCAGGAGTAAAGCAACGCAGACCCAGAACCAAGTGATCTTTCTCTGCACTGACGGCTTTGTGTTTGAGACTCAAACATGTGGTAACATTGACTGTGTATTTCATAACTAATATGTGTGTATAAATTAGAAAACCAAAATGCAAGAAATCTGGGGTGCCGTTTGGAACAAACAGTATCAGGTTTCAGTGTTGTGACATTCTGGGGAGAGCCTTCAGGCCAACCCCCACATAAACAGATTACTCAACTGCTAGCAGATTTCAGGAGACAGTCAACCAAACCCCCGCTGTTGTTGAACTGTATTTAGGAGACAGGCATTTCAAACCCCCACTCATGTGACTTAGTACTGTATGTAAATGTGGTCACACTCAGCTGGACGCAGAGTTCAGCAGCAGATAGCCTAACAGATTACAGGCAGAGAAACAGAGGTCTGGTCACAGACCTAACTTGCTTTTGCTAAAGGTTCATGGAAACTAATTCACAAACAAGATCATATTAATTAAACCATATTAGATAAAAGGTATTTGAATGCCATTTAGAAATGTCAAACTAATTATGAAGATAATAGTGTCATTTCACTCCTGGTGTAAACCATATATATAGAAAATAAGGCTTAATTACCAAAGCTTAGTCTGGTAAAATACGTATCAAGTTATTTATTAATCACTGTTTAGTATAAAAATGTAAGCAAAAGAGTAAAACTGTGATAATACTGGAAGAGTGTAATTCATAATACACTAGAGATACTTGGTAAAATGTTTAAATAGGAGATGCCTCTGTGGAAGAATGCTAGAGTCCAAAGGAGGGCGGCCACATGAAGACCCCCCCTCTGTTGATACTGGAAGAACACACGACAAGAAGAAGACAGGGGCGGACCGCCCCCGGAAGACAAACCTGATTGGACCAAAACGTACTACTAGACTGCTATTATTGGTGGATATCAGGGTATATAATAGAAAACGCAGTGTTAGAGAGACAGGCCAGACCCCCTAGGGTCTGCGTCTCTCACTACCGCCCAACCAGAGACTACTGTGAGCTGATTGCATGTGAGTAAATCATGGGAAACACCATTGTTGTTTAGGTTAGAGTAACATGTATACAGATATCCATCTGAAACCAGGTTTACTCATGTGTAATGCTCAGTAAGATTCTCTATTTCATTTGATAACCATGACTACTGTTTATGTGCATACTAGGTTTGATGTGCAAACCTTATTAAGCCTATGTACAAACATGTTTGATGTACTATGAAATAATCCTTGTATGTAAACAACAACCGTCTGAATTCACTCTGAGCCCTTTGGCAAAATAAACGCTTGGAGTTGAACTATAGTTCCTTTTGTCTGGCCTGCACAGTTTATTTCTCCATTCAGTAGAGAAAGACCATTATATCAATTATGATCTTCTTCCTTTCCAGATAGCAACCTCATTGTACTGTAAAATAACCTTAGATATTGATAATATACTACACACATTCATCTGTATAAATAAAGTATAACGTAGCTACGTAGTAGTGTCATGATCCCAGACTGATTCCTGTCTGGGACAGTTGGAACAATATGAACAGTGGCCTTCTGCTGCCCTCTGGTGGGCACCGTCAGTGCAATCTATTATATATTTATGGTTAAATATGATTAATGTTATGTCCTGGTTCATGTTGTCTTGGGCTCTCCCTTCCCTTGTTTGATGTTGTCCTCCTGTCTGGTTGTTGAGTGTGATTATGCTTTTTGTGTCTAGTTTGGTGTTTCCCTATTGTTACAAAGGGTCAGATTAAACCCCAACAGGTCCACGGAGGACGCCATAGCCCATGTGCTGCACACAGCAGCATCACACCTGGACAAGAGGCAGGGGAACTATGTGAGAATGCTATTCATCGACTACAGCTCGGCATTCAATACCATAGTCCCCTCCATACTCATAGCCAAGCTCAGGGACCTGGGCTTGAACTATGACCTCTGCCAGTGGGTCTTGGACTTCCTGACTGGCAGACCCCAGGTGGTGAGAGCAGGCAACTGCACCTCCTCATCCATCACCCTCAACATAGGGGCCCCCCAGGGCTGTGTTCTGAGTCCCCTCCTCTACTCCCTGTACACACACGACTGTGTGGCTCAGCGGAGTAGCAATACAATCATCAAATTTGCTGACGACACAGTGGTGGTGGGCCTGATCTCTGCCAACGACGAGAGGGCCTACCTGGAAGAGGTCAAGGTCCTGGCGGGATGGTGCCAGGAAAACAGCCTCTCCCTGAACGTCAGCAAAACAAAGGAGATGATTGTGGACTTCAGGAGGTCGGGGGTCAAGGACTACAGCCCCCTCAGCATCGACGGGGCACCGGTTTAGAGAGTCAACAGCTTTAAGTACCTCGGAGCCTACATATCCGAGGACTTGACATGGACCACACACATTTACAGTGTTGTGAAGAAGGCACGACAACGCCTCTACTTCCTCAGGCGCCTAAGGAAGTTCCAAGTCAGTCAGAAGATCCTTAAGAACTTCTACTCATGTACAATAGAGAGCATCTTGACTGGCAACATCACCTCCTGGTTTGGGAATAGCACTGCACAAGACCGAAGCAGACTACAAAGAGTGACACGTTCAGCCAAACGCACAATTGGAGGGGGGCTCCCCACCCTCCAGAACATTTACAACAAGCGTTGCAAGGGCAAGGCTAAGAGAATCATTAAAGACTCCAGTCACCCGAACAACTGCCTCTTTGAACTG
Source organism: Notolepis coatsorum (assembly GCF_963971535.1). Lineage (NCBI taxonomy): Eukaryota > Metazoa > Chordata > Actinopteri > Aulopiformes > Paralepididae > Notolepis > Notolepis coatsorum. The sequence continues at coordinate 13,076 of NW_028171462.1, forward strand.
CTGCGGTCAGGCAAGCGATACCGGAGTCTCAAGGCGAGCACAGAAAGACTCAGAAGAAGCTTCTATCCCCAGGCCATCAGGCTGCTAAACGAACAATGAACACTACACAACAACAACCACCAAACGCACATAGCACACACATCCACACGCACACACTCACTTTAAACAAACACACTGTAGCACCCACTCCACACACTTTATAGCACACACCCACTTTAAACAAACACACTGTAGCACCCACTCCCCACACTTTATATTTATTGATGAAGGATTGCACTACAACTCGTACACCTTACTGTAAATTGTACCTAAATTGTACCTCATCCCATTTCTGCTTTGCACTATATAGTACTGTACATTAGTACACTGCATAGTATTGTATATTATATGGTAACTCAGAACATTGTACGTGTGTACAATTAACGTGTGTTGTCGGGCCCTATAAATAAATTTGATTTGATTTGATTTGATTTATGTCTATACCGAACACTGTGACCTCATTTTCTTCTTCTAAATTACATGCTATACTATGTTGTTTGATACTATCTTGTCTAGCACAGTCTCTGGAGCGTAACAGTAAGAAGCATTTTGTATGAAAGTATTCTGTACTTCTGTATGACAACTATTAAAGAAACTTGAAACTTGAAACTTGAAACTTGAAACCGAATATATATATTTATTGCTTGAGATCCCTTGTATAATATTTGTATATCGTTTGATATCCCTTGTATATTCTTTGTATATATACATGGAATATCCCTTTACCTGGGTACAAACCAGACCATAATATTCGTTCTCCTATTGGACAGCGACCCCTAGGCGCCAACGACCATACCCCCAATGGCAAGTTCAAAGGCAACGCCAAGGCATGTCTCAACATGTCCAGGTTTGCGCAGTAATACGAGACAGAACTGAGGTTGGCACTAGATAATTCACCTTACGTATAATACGGCGCAGGTGGAAACAGCAGCAATTCGTTCAACGTATCGTTCGTTCATTACTAGTAAAGCCTTCACCACGAGTCAACGACCAAGTGAAGTGAGCAACCTTGCGTCTAAATAGAGCACTTAGAACATGTGCGAATAGGATAGTAAAGTGTCATAGTTTGGTGAAGTAACGTCAAGTTCAACCTAGTTTAATGTGACGGATAGTGCACAGGAGAACCTACACCGGCGAATGCAGAGCCTTTTCTGGCTGGATTATATTGCTTTGGTACCGTGACTGCTGGAGCAGAGAACCGTCTACCCCACTATCGTGTGGGATCTACCCCTGTGAGGAGCATCCCTCGAGCCCGCCTCTAGGACCAGAGGCTGGCTAGCTTTCATCCATGCTGTCGAGCATACTGGATTATAGCTGCTGCTTTGTCTGCCGATCAAGGGGAGTACATGGACCGACTCCCGTAGCTGGAGCCTCTTTATTCCTCGTTGACCCAAACTTTGCACCCGAACATTCCTCTACCCTGCCGGCTTACAACCGGAGGGAACCCCCAGTGTCTCCAGCTGACTACGAGTGTGCCTTATGTAATTGCTATGCTACAGGTGGCGTCAGTTATACCCATCTTACTATTCTCATGGACTTACGCTCTTGACCTACTTTAAGTGTTCTTCGCCTTACAAGCGCAAGTATAATTCTCAATCTGTAACCTACCGTTGCTTGCTCTAATAATAATAAATCCCTCTAACTAGAACTTTATGTGTCATTGCCGTATTCTTGTGTGGGTGTTCACCAGATATATTCATGTACTGTATGGCCAGTAATTAAAGTACATAACTAAGTAGTGGTTTAATAATACCATACTCTCAATACAGTCAGGGAATTGTACCCCTCAGTTACACCTATGGTGTTTATTTGATTTTGCCTTTCTGTGTGTTGGCCTGGCCTTAGCCAGGTGTTACTCCTTTTAATCAGTCTGTGTATTTAAGTGTGGTCTGTCCTCACTTCCTGGTGGTGTCATTGTCTCCATTACCCCGGTTTCCTGTCGTGTCCCTGTTCTTCATGTGTGAAGCTCTTGTCTGCCGTTTAACCCTTTATTTCCCCCGTGAGTTCGTTCCTGTTTATTCCAGTCCTGTTTTTCCAGCTCAGCTGAGGTTTGTTTTCCGTGTTTTCAGTTTGCTTTTGTTTATCCACTGCTCAGTAAAAGTCCTTCACTATTCGTTACTCTGCCGTCTCTGCCTCCTCTCTCTCGTTGTCATTGTTCCGCATATTGGGTTCTCCTCTCCTTCCCTCGCCACCCCATCGTAACACTATAGCTTTTATTTTTTTATAATGTAGGGAGGGAGGAGGGGAGGGGAGGGGAGGGAGGAG
>NW_028171461.1:0-10000 GCF_963971535.1 Notolepis coatsorum
GAACAACATAACACAACATCATACAGCATTACACAACATTGCACAACACCACACAACACTACACTACACAACACTACACAACATTACACAACATTACACAACATAACACAACATACATATTAATATGTACAGTGATACAGGTATAAAGACACTATGCTAGTAAGTCATACTGGCCAGCAGTGTAACTAGTAAGAGTAGGTAAAGGATATGTACAGATATAGTATAGATATAGTATCTACAGATATGTAAAAAGGATTATATGCAGGTATGTACAGACAGATGTGGATAGATATATATATACACGGTAAGAATTAAAAAATATATATATACGGTATATACAGCATTATTGTACATGATATCATACAGAGCTATATGGGTAGACTATAGTCTGAGGCAGGTAGTTATGATTATTATGATTACTAGTATGATTACTGTTGTGAAGGATCAGATTAAACCGAATATATATATTTATTTATGGATATATATTTAATAGTATTTGTATATCGTTTGATATCCCTTGTATATTCCTTGTACATATACACTGAATATCCCTTTAGTCTACTAACAGCCCATAATAGTTTCATTCTCTCATTGGACAAGAACTTGGCGCCAGCAGCCAAGCCCCTTGGTTCAAGTTCAATCGTGCCGACGAACATGTCGTTACTAGCCCGGTTCCGCGTAGGAATACGTCTGGCGAAATACGAATGGTACTATTTGTTCACAGCGCATATATATATGGCGCAAGTAAAGTAGAACTTTCCTTTAGTCCCTTAGCCCTTAGTTCTTTACCCTCCAACCTAGTGGCAAGACGTTAAGCCTCACCCACGATACACGTGTGGTGCAGTATGGTCAACTTGGCCTCAGAATGGCATTGAGACATCATGTGAATTAATAGTTGAATTGTCATAGTTTGGCACTATACCGTCGAGTGGGACGTATTTCTATTAAGTTAATAATAGTCTATTATGTATGGTGCATCGTTCGGTTAGAGTTATAAAGTGAGCAGTACCCCCATCGTTTCCTCGCGTTATCTAGAGTCTTAACCAGGCTGGGCAGACCACGTGTGGTGCTTTCATCCGAGGAGTTCTGGGCCAGGACGAGTGGACCTGCACATTGGATTACCTTACCCGGACGACGGCGAGCCCTACACGGCTTGGATTATCTACTTGCTTTGGGTGCTTTGATTTATGCCATGGATACCAGCCAACACTGGTGAGTGTTGGAACTACCCCCCGAGAGGAGTCCAGGTGAGACGGCGCTCTACCCCGAGTGAGGTCGCCTCACGTCTCTTCGTTGTGGACCGGCAGCTACCGTCTACAAGAGGGCCCAACTGTATTCATCTGTGGACCAAGGTTCTGTGGGCACCGTGTTCAGCACTCTGAATTCTCCCAAGAAATCGTTGGCCAGATGGGATATCGCCAGCGGCTCTCCTAACCCCCCCCCCCCCTACTGTCTTACAACCAGCGGGACCTCCTTTAGTATATCCAGCTATAACCATTAAGTACCATCGCTATAGTTCCCTAAAGAACCAGGTTGTATAATTGCTTCCTGCGTAACCAGAGATTGGACATTCAATGTTGATTTGCCTACGAATACTCATTTGCCTTACAAGTGCATTCAAATCATAAATGTCATTAAGTGAACGTTGTATATACCCTTTGCTATATATTAAATATTCGATTTATACATTTGTGTGGACTTGGTTTCATGGTGGGAAAGTGTTCATCATATCTATATCATGTACTGTGTGGCCAGTAATTAAAGTACATAAGTATCAATACAGTCAGGGAATTGTACCCCTCAGTTACAATTGGTCCTTCGAGCCGGAGGGTAACTAGTGTAATATTAATATAGTGTTATTAATATTGAAATGGCCTATGATGAACACTCCACGAAACGGTCCTCCTAACGTAGAACGCCCGCGGCGCAGACGACAGACACCTCAGTACTTAGAGGATTACGCTGTCAGTCAACTACCTAGCCTTCGACAAACGGTAAACGCGGTAAAAGTAGAAAGTAAAATTATGTCTGACCTTAACGACCAGGTTACCCCGACCACAGAGGCCCTAGTGGGTTCTAATGTAACTGACCAAGCTCACAGTGGGGACCAGGAGGGAGCTGACATGCCTTTACCCCCCGCCAATACCGAAGAAGTAGTCCCCGACCAGCCCCGGGAGGAAGACAACCCTACAGAGAGAGAACTCTGCACGGAACAAGATGAGGAGAGCGCCGAGGAAATAGAGCTCCAGGACTCCCCAACGAGTACCGCCAGGAGCGGCTCACCTCTACAACCGTCTTCCCCCAGCGAAGCGGAGAGGATGCTATCACAGGCGTTCCTCGTCAGCCTGACAGCCTCTACCGAACGCGATCGACTCCAGGGTGAACGCGATCGACTTCAGGGTGAACGCGATCGACTCCAGACACAGCAACGGAGCGAAGAAGAGCGCATACGCCTGGAGATGAGACGCCTTCAGACGGAAGAGAATATGGCAAGAGACCGAGCAGACACCCAGCGTGCCGCTGCCGGTGCCCAAAGAGAAACAGAGCGCGACCTCGCTCTCATCCAGCGCGAAACCGAGCGCGACAGACTACAGGGCGAGCGCGACAGACTACAAGCCGAGCGCGACAAGTTACAAGCGCAGCTAATGGAGCAGCTGATCCTCAAGGCAACACCCTCTCCCTCCGCCAGGGGTTCAAGGAACTCGTCGAGACAACAGTCAAGGGCAGCGTCTCCTAACCGAGCAAGCGACCCTGAACTTGACCAACAGACCAAGCCTATACCCCCCGCAGACCCCCTTCCCCGACCGGTCCAAGCGAGACCCAGCTACAAGGAAGGAGCGGCATACACTGCGGAGAAGCTAAATAAACGACTACAGGATCTAGAGGACCTGATAGAAGAAGAAGAGGGAGAGGAGGAGAACCAAGCCCGACGACAGCACAGTACTCCACCGGACCAGGAGGTCCAGTACAGCCCAGGCTATACCCCGAGCGCACAATATAGCGCTAGCCTATGCCACCTCTACGACCCCATACACCGCGGCTCTAGCAGCGCTGGACCAGAGATATGGACGTATATGGGATTACGTAATCCAAGAGATAAGGCATATTGACCGCCTACCCCCAGCAACAGACAATCGCTCATTAGACGACCTGTCTATAAAAGTGCAGTCCCTGGTAGGGATGCTGGGAGCGCAATGAGAAAAGGGTATGCACGAGCTATACGCCAACTCTAACGTCGAGAGGATTTTAGAGAAGCTGCCACCCGCCAGACAAGAGCGCTTCAGGCGGCAGAGAGACCACCGTGATCCTAACGGTCCCGAACCATCCCTCCTCGATCTAGCCGACTTCCTGGCGAGAGAAGTCAGCAGCTTACGACTGGATACGTTCGTGCGGAGCACACCAAGCTCCAGAGAGGGACCCAGGAGAATAAACGATGGAAGAAGATCGGTGACTGTCATGCACCAATCAGAATCAGTACCGAGCAGTAAGAACCACAGTACCCCCTCGAGGAAAGAGAAGTGGAAGATGGTGTGCCCGTACTGCGAGAAGGAACACTGGCTGTCACAATGTGACCTGTTCACCAAGATGAATGCAGAAGAAGTGAGTCAATGGATAAAGTCCAACAGGCGCTGTTACCGATGTGCGCGCAGTCACATGGCAGCCGAGTGCCGCCTAAAGAAGAGGTGCAGTCGGTGTGACGGAGCCCACCTAGATGTCCTACACGACAGTAACAGAAGAAAGCCTGCACCTGCACCATCGAGCAGCACCAAGGCAAGTGTCATGTACATTGACCCCGCCAGCAGCAGCGGCGCCCAAGTGCTCTTAAAGGTAGTCTGTGTAACATTGAGCTACCAAGATAAAGTCATGGACACTTACGCCGTCCTTGATGACGGGTCAGAGAAGACCCTTCTGCTTGCGTCCGCTGCGGCCCAGCTGGGACTGCGGGGGAGCGAGAACCAAATGACGATTCGGACAATAAGAAGAGATTTAAAGACGATAAAAGGCGAGAATGTCTCCTTCACTATCGCAGCAAGCGGGCAGCCAGAGCGACGGTATAGGATTACAAATGCTTTCACCAGCCAAGAAATAGGACTATCACAGTACACCTACCCCATCGCCAAACTGATGGATAAATATGTGCACCTGCGTCAACTACCTATCCCGCTCATAGACGGCGCCACCCCGACCCTGCTGATAGGCTCCGACCATGCAGACCTCATAGTCCCGATAGACCGGGTCCATACAGGACCCAGAGGCTGTCCTGCAGCAGTCGAGACCCGCCTAGGATGGACACTACAAAGGCCCCCTCGCTAAATCTCTCAACCGAACAGCAGCCACTAGCTGCCTCCACTCCAGAGTGACAGAAGAAGACACCACTCTCCTGCAGCATGTCGAGAGGCTATGGACACTAGAGACAATGCCCTTTAAGAACGAAAAGAAAGACATTCGTTCTAAAGAAGACATTTACGCCATAAACCTCCTCGAGCAAGGGACAAAGAGAGTCACAGTCGGCGGAGTGATGAGATACGCAACTCCACTCCTGAGGCGAGAGGGAATGCCCACCTTTCACGCCACGAAAGAAGCTACGGAGCGGTATCTATTGAACACAGAGCGGCGCCTAGCCAAAGACCCCGCTCAAGAGAGTGTGTACCGCGCTGAGATTGAGAAGCTAATCACAGCGGGACACGTAAAGAAGATTGACTGGCGACGCCGTGCGCTGCTCCGCGCCTCTCTGATCAAAGACGGCTTTGATCTCCGGCAGCAGGCCAGCAGCGACCCCCCAGTATTACGCAGCCTCTCCCCAGAGGAGAAGCCCTTGCTGCGGTTACCATGGAGAGAGAGGATCGGAGATGAGCACCCAGCCATCTACCAATGGGAAGTCCTCCCCTTCGGAACCACATGCAGCCCGTGCTGTGCTACATTTGCACTGCAGAAACACGTCGCAGAGGACCCAGCAGCAGATGAAGAGGTCCGACACAGTGTGAAGAACAGTTTCTACGTGGACAACTGTTTACAAAGCGTTTCGACTCAAGAAGAAGCCGAGGCTCTCCTACTCAAGCTACGCGCCTCCCTGATCAAAGGCGGCTTTGATCTCAGGCAGTGGGCCAGCAGCGACCCGCAAGTATTGCGCAGCCTCTCCCCCGCGGACAAGGCAGCCAGTAGCGAGACCTGGATGGCGACCATCCCAGGAGAAGCCCAAGAAATGACACTAGGACTAGTCTGGCGCTTCAAAACAGACTCGCTCCACTATAGACACAAACCCCTGACCACGGAGCAGGGAAGGTCGACGGCGATACCGACCACCAGACGGAGTGTGTACAGAACACTCGCCAGACAATATGACCCGTTGGGATGTATTCTACCTTACACCACCAGGGCAAAGATGATTGTACGAGCACTATGGGACAAGGACCAGGGCTGGGACGACCCAATACCCGCACACCTTGCCTCCACATGGAGAGAGTGGGAGACGGAACTCCGCTCACTCCCAGGCGTCAACATACGCCGCAGCTACTTCCCACCCACAGTGAGGCCAGAGACATGCAAGATGGATCTACACGTCTTCAGCGACGCCTCCGAAGTAGCCTATGGATCTGTGGCCTACTTGCGTGCCCAAGAGAAGGGAGGAGAGATACACACTGCTTTCATCCTGGCTCGCTCAAGAATAGCCCCACGAAAGCAACAATCTATCCCGCGTCTAGAGCTCTGTGCAGCCCTAGCAGGAGCGCATCTAGCCACGTTAATCCAACGTGAACTCACCATTCCGGTGCACAGAACAATCTTGTGGTCAGATTCCACGACAGTACTCACATGGATCAAGTCTGATTCATGCAGATACAAAGTCTTCGTGGGAGTCAGAGTCACCGAGATTCAAGAGTTAACAGAAGCAGCGAGCTGGCGGTATGTGGACACCAAACACAACCCAGCTGACGTCATCACCCGGGGAATGTCCCTAGATGACCTCACCCGTCGCAACATCTACAGTGACGGACCAGAGTTCCTCAAGCTCCCGGAAGAAGAGTGGCCTACGCCCACCCCACGGGAAGCGAGTAAAGAGGAGGCTGAGAACAAGAAACCTATGTTCTGTGGACTGAGCACAGTCGCCTCCACAGACCCCAACATAGATGATTGCATTACCCTACAGAGTGCGCAGCTAAAGACATTCCTGTGGCACCACCCAGAGATTCAGCCCACCACTGACATTTCAGCAGCTGACTACGAAGAAGCAGAACTTCTTCTACTACAACGAGCCCAGAGAGACTCGTTCCCCGATGAGCTAGACTGTCTACAGGGAGGAAAGCCCGTCCCATCAGACAGCAGACTGCTCCACCTGGCACCCGAGAGTGACGCCCATAACCTCATCAGAGTGGGTGGTCGTCTGCGGAGAGCCCCCAATCTACCGGATGACGTTAAGTACCCGATAGTCTTGAACAGCCGACACAAGGTCACAGAGCTGATCATAAAGAAATACGACGAGGATGTACACCACGCAGGAGCAGAGAGAGTCTTCGCGGAGATCAGACGTCGCTATTGGATACTTCAAGGAAGAGAAGCAGTGCGACGCTTCCAGCGAACCTGTCTAGACTGCCGAAAGTGGCGCGCGCAGCCCAGCATACCCCGGATGGCTGACCTACCCCCCTGTCGCCTCCGACTCGGCAACAAGCCATTCCACTCCACAGGCATGGACTGTTTTGGCCCGTTGTATATAAAGAAAGGAAGAGGAACCGAGAAGCGGTGGGGTATTGTATTCAAATGCATGACCACCAGAGCGATACATATCGAACTCCTTCCAACCATGAGCACAGACTCATTCCTTATGGCCTTCCGAAGATTCACATCGCGGAAAGGAAAACCGTCTACATTGTTGTCTGATCACGGGACAAACTTCAAAGGCGGAGAAAGAGAGCTGAGAGAGAGCTTCCAAGCTATGGGCCCAGAACTTAAGACCCACCTCGCTCCATCCCAGATTGACTTCCAGTTTAATCCCCCGAACGCACCCCACTTCGGTGGAACCTGGGAACGAGAAGTACGTTCTATAAAGACAGCCCTGTACGCCGTGCTTGGGGCCCAGACTGTAGCGGAAGAAGTCCTAATGACAGTCCTCACGGAGATCGAGGGAGTATTGAACTCCAAGCCCCTTGGCTACGTCTCCAGTGATATAGCAGATGTCGACCCAGTCACTCCCAACACACTCTTGATGGGGCGGCTGGACCCCGCGCTACCCCAGACAATGTACAGGCCTGAAGAAGCGAACGGCCGAAGAATGTGGAGGTACAGTCAAGTACTAGCTGACAAGTTTTGGAACAGCTTTCTACTCCACTACCTACCGTCTCTACAGACCCGCCAGAAGTGGGTAAAAGAGAGAGACAATTTGACAGAAGGAACAGTCGTCATGATTATCGACCAGTCACTACCCAGAGCTATGTGGCCGGCTGGCCGCATAAGCAAAGTGATCACCGGTGCCGATGGCAAGGTCCGAGCAGCTGAGGTGCTCGTCCAAGGGCGAACTTACACACGACCCGTGGCGAGGCTAATAGAACTGCCCAGACTCCCAGACACTATCGATGACGACCATGACCCCACGACTTTGTGAGTTGACTGACCCTTACAGCGGACCTTGAGTGGTAGACAGTGCGGTTAATCTGTCTCTGCTTAGCTAATTAGGTGGGACTAATTAGGGGGCGGCTGTTGTGAAGGATCAGATTAAACCGAATATATATATTTATTTATGGATATATATTTAATAGTATTTGTATATCGTTTGATATCCCTTGTATATTCCTTGTACATATACACTGAATATCCCTTTAGTCTACTAACAGCCCATAATAGTTTCATTCTCTCATTGGACAAGAACTTGGCGCCAGCAGCCAAGCCCCTTGGTTCAAGTTCAATCGTGCCGACGAACATGTCGTTACTAGCCCGGTTCCGCGTAGGAATACGTCTGGCGAAATACGAATGGTACTATTTGTTCACAGCGCATATATATATGGCGCAAGTAAAGTAGAACTTTCCTTTAGTCCCTTAGCCCTTAGTTCTTTACCCTCCAACCTAGTGGCAAGACGTTAAGCCTCACCCACGATACACGTGTGGTGCAGTATGGTCAACTTGGCCTCAGAATGGCATTGAGACATTGTGTGGATTAATAGTTGAATTGTCATAGTTTGGCACTATACCGTCGAGTGGGACGTATTTCTATTAAGTTAATAATAGTCTATTATGTATGGTGCATCGTTCGGTTAGAGTTATAAAGTGAGCAGTACCCCCATCGTTTCCTCGCGTTATCTAGAGTCTTAACCAGGCTGGGCAGACCACGTGTGGTGCTTTCATCCGAGGAGTTCTGGGCCAGGACGAGTGGACCTGCACATTGGATTACCTTACCCGGACGACGGCGAGCCCTACACGGCTTGGATTATCTACTTGCTTTGTGTGCTTTGATTTATGCCATGGATACCAGCCAACACTGGTGAGTGTTGGAACTACCCCCCGAGAGGAGTCCAGGTGAGACGGCGCTCTACCCCGAGTGAGGTCGCCTCGCGTCTCTTCGTTGTGGACCGGCAGCTACCGTCTACAAGAGGGCCCAACTGTATTCATCTGTGGACCAAGGTTCTGTGGGCACCGTGTTCAGCACTCTGAATTCTCCCAAGAAATCGTTGGCCAGATGGGATATCGCCAGCGGCTCTCCTAACCCCCCCCCCCCCCCTACTGTCTTACAACCAGCGGGACCTCCTTTAGTATATCCAGCTATAACCATTAAGTACCATCACTATAGTTCCCTAAAGAACCAGGTTGTATAATTGCTTCCTGCGTAACCAGAGATTGGACATTCAATGTTGATTTGCCTACGAATACTCATTTGCCTTACAAGTGCATTCAAATCATAAATGTCATTAAGTGAACGTTGTATATACCCATTGCTATATATTAAATATTCGATTTATACATTTGTGTGGACTTGGTTTCATGGTGGGAAAGTGTTCATCATATCTATATCATGTACTGTGTGGCCAGTAGTTAAAGTACATAAAGCGGTAGTGGTTTAATGATACCATACTTATCAATACAGTCAGGGAATTGTACCCCTCAGTTACAATTACAGTTAGACGGTGGAACAGCTTGTTGTGATTAACTGAAAGCCTCCGTGTCGTTGGAGGATTTAATTGAAATGCAGAGGAAATCCGTAGCTTATAACATCAATAAACATGAGTTTGTTGGAATTTGGGCAGATCTCGGTGCCTTCATCCTCGCCTCGCCTTCATCATCACCTTCATCCTCACCTTCATCCTCGCCCACGCCGCTGTCACAGGAAATAGGTCAGAGCACAGAGGCGCTACAGAGGCAGAGGCACAAATCTGTGCCAAAATAGATACCGAAATTGCACCGGTCTGTATTATTGATACGCTCCCGGACGGACTGCACCGGCCCGGCCGTCTCGGTGCAGAGGTTTCCTTTCACACCAAGCATCACCAACGGGTGCAGGACAGACTCCCGTCCTCGAAACTACCAAAACTACCAAAACTAACAAAATTACAAAAATTACCAAAACTGACTACATTGTTTTATTCTGGATCCCAATTAGTCTACACCAAGGTGAGACTACTCTTCCTGGGGTCCAAACATTTAAAATGCAAACACAAATATATATATTTTTTAATATTTTTAAAATATTTAATTAAAAACCACAAACATTGCAGTACTCACAAGAAAACATCACAACAAACAAAACAAGTGAATCAAAGCTCACTCAATATTCATAAGTCAGATATCACAATTCTCCAACCATAGAATACATATATTCGGGCAGCTCCCGTAGCTCACTGCATATCTCGGCGCTATTTCTGCGTCGGGGAAAACCGTGCTCGTCACGGATCTGGGGGACACAAGTTCGATTCCCGGACCCGCCGTCATTTCTCAGAATGTCTTCCCCTGATCTACATCCCATTTCAACCTGTTTCTGTTGGTCATGCTTGACCAGAAAGAGTGATAAACGCTAAAAAAT
>NW_028171460.1:0-17011 GCF_963971535.1 Notolepis coatsorum
AGCGCCGCTGCGTCTCCTGTTTCCTCGGAACACAGTGGATATGAAACCCGAGTCGCCCCCGAGTCGCCTAACGCCGTTAACAGCAGCGTAGGAGAGACACGGAGCACAGGGGGACCTCTCCTGTCTTTCATTTAGCTGAGGAGTGGGAGGAGTGGGAGGAGGGGGGGGGGGGGGGCGGTATTATCAGAATGTTATCAGTCTGGTGGTTTGGCGTCGTGGGGGGAGGGGGGCAGTCTTAATGTTTTGACAAGCGAGTAGGAGTGAATTAACGAGCATCTGTACAACTGAATGGCATTCAATTTACACCTGATCCTGGAGACACTGTGGTGTTAGGAGCCCTGTTCAAACACCGCTGCTGTCAGGGTGTGTAGAACAGAGTAGAGTAGAACAGAGTAGAGTAGAACAGAGTAGAGTAGAACAGAGTAGAGTAGAACAGAGTAGAGTAGAACAGAGTAGACTGCCTGTTGTACTGGGCAGCTCCCGTGTGTGAATGTGTGGAACTGTGTGATAACTGTGTGAGTGTGAACTGTGTGAGTGTGAACTAACTGTGTGAGTGTGAACTGTGTGAGTGTGGACTAACTGTGTGAGTGTGAACTAACTGTGTGAGTGTGAACTGTGTGAGTGTGGACTAACTGTGTGAGTGTGAACTAACTGTGTGAGTGTGAACTGTGTGAGTGTGAACTAACTGTGTGAGTGTGAACTAACTGTGTGAGTGTGAACTGTGTGAGTGTGGACTAACTGTGTGAGTGTGAACTAACTGTGTGAGTGTGAACTGTGTGAGTGTGAACTAACTGTGTGAGTGTGGACTAACTGTGTGAGTGTGAACTAACTGTGTGAGTGTGAACTGTGTGAGTGTGGACTAACTGTGTGAGTGTGGACTAACTGTGTGAGTGTGGACTAACTGTGTGAGTGTGGACTAACTGTGTGAGTGTGAACTGTGTGAGTGTGAACTAACTGTGTGAGTGTGAACTGTGTGAGTGTTAACTACCTGTGTGAGTGTGAACTGTGTGAGTGTGGACTAACTGTGTGAGTGTGAACTGTGTGAGTGTGAACTAACTGTGTGAGTGTGAACTGTGTGAGTGTGGACTAACTGTGTGAGTGTGAACTGTGTGAGTGTGAACTGTGTGAGTGTGAACTGTGTGAGTGTGAACTAACTGTGTGAGTCTGAACTAACTGTGTGAGTGTGGACTGTGTGAGTGTGGACTGTGTGAGTGTGAACATACGGTTATCCTATAATCATAGTTATATGAGTATAGCGAGTGGAACACATCCCATAGCCAGTCTAATACTGAATACATTTCTTCACATGTACACACCCATCCGCCTGGCCACACCCCCATCCGCTCCTCTACATAAGCGGGGGTGTGGCCAAACTAACAGCTCCTTCCCAAGTCTTTCACCACCGAAGGCGAAGACCACAGGGTCCTCAGTGAGTCCAGCGCAGAGCGCTCGCTATACTCATATAACTATGGTTATAGGATAACCGTATGTTATATATCGTATAGCTTACGCTCTCATGCGCTCAAGTGGAACACAGCTCGACAAATGTACCCGCTGAGGCACCCCACAACCATCCTATGTTGAGGACGGGAGGGAATCGGATCCGACTGTGCGAAGAGGGTTTAGCAACTCAACGCACAGGGTGAGCAGATCGTGGGACTTACCTTCCCACAGAAGCACCCACGACTACACAGGCGCGCAACCCACATGCCACTAGGGAACGAACAGGAAGAAGAAGAAAAAACGTTACAACCCCTAATATCATGGGGTCAAGGTCAAGCACACATATATATAGCGACCAGGTCAAGGTCAAGAACCCAACCCCGTGGCAAGGCCGTAGGAGCGGAGCGCGAAGGAAGGGTCAGGACCCCCCGGAAAAAGGGGGCCTGGTGAGGCCAATGACGCCGCAGCATCGAGACCCCACCAGGCGGTCACTAGTGACACCACCCCCCACATCGCCAGCGTATCGGACAGGGCCCATCCAAGAGCAGGCCCTTCCCCCCTACAGCGCGCCGCCCTGAAGCCCTCAAGAGGCTAGACCCCCACAGGGGGACCAGGCAGCGCGCCGGGGAGACAACCCCCAAAGAGGTTGATCCCTCAATCCAGGCAAAAGGCCAGAAGGACTCGACCTGTGCCTGGAGCACTGCGGACTAGACAGGCGCCTAAGGGGTCTGCTGAAAACAGCACCACTATAAGAAGAACACATACTTCTTCATGATGAGGGAAGACAAGTCTTTCGACCGAGTGCTAGCCACAGGCCTTGCCAAGCACACATATACATAGCGACCAGAACGATTTATAAGAAAACTGTCCTACTCACTTAAACAACACACAACCCCACAGCTAGGTGAGGGTTTATACACAGTATCCCCAATATATAACAGTGAATAAAAACACAGTTTGTAACAAAAAACAGTCCCTCACCAGGAGGGACCTTTTATTTAGTAACAAAAATCATTATGTTGGGGCGGGGAAGGGAACAGGGGTAAACAGGGAGAGTCACTAGCGGCGCCTGCCGCGTGCAGCACGGTGCTTACCCCCACGGGGAGCCGGCCCGGAGGGACGGTTCTGGGGCGCCTGGTCACGTCGATCCCTACCGTCACCTCCGGGCGTGGTGCGGCTGGCTGCAGCGGACGAGGCACTCCCTCCACTCTTGGCCTTCTTGGACGAAGGCCCAGCAGCAGCGGCGGTGGTGGCGGTGGCAACTGTCGAGGGCCTCTGCCGGCGTTGTTTCCGTCGGCCATCACCGGTGGCATCGGGTCGGGGGAAATGGGGTTGGAGCACAGCGCGCTCCTCCTCCATCTCTCTGCAGGCAGCCGTCATCTGCTGCATGGCCGACCCGAAGAGCCCAGCATCGGAGAGGGGGGCCGTGAGCAGGGGAATGCTCTTCTGTTCCGGCACCCGCGCCTGCTCCAGCCAAAGGTGGCGCTGGGACAGAGTGGCCAGGACGCACCCCTTCCCGGCGGCTATCGCCTGCAGCTGGGTAAGGTGCAGGATGGCTCCAGCCGCCTGGGCGTGAAAGTACTGTTGATGGTCGTCCAATACCGACCCGCCCGCCATCATCCCCGACATGTAGCGCGCTAGCTGCGCGATGTTGGACGTCGCAGCTAGGCTCTGAGTCGCGGCGATGTACGCCTGGTCACTCCAGTTAGCCATCTGCTTAGCCGATTTCCCTTGGGGAACCGGCTTCCGCAATGGCTCCCACACCACTTCGGGACAAAGAATGGATGTCATTGGGCTATCAAGCCGAGGCACCCCGTCCTTTAGTCCCTGGACCAAACCCTCCACCCGCGTGACTGGCACGTAGGCGGGGGTAAGGCCAGTGATGCGGGAGATTACCTGTCCCTGTTTCACGTAGGCCTCCATTGACGGGAAGAATGGGCAGACAACGCCCGTCTCTCTCACAGGACGACGTTGCCAGAGATGACCTATCATGTCATCAGGAACAGGTGCAGGCAAAGGCTGCGGCAACGCCACGCCATTAGCGGCTGCGGCGGCCACCATGAGCTCGGGGAACAAGGCACGCAACTCCCCTTGCGCACCTCCCTCCACGTCACTCGCGTCCCTCACGTACGGGAGGCTGCCATGTCGGGCGCCACATCCGACGCGGCAGATAGCTGGGCATCTTGTCTCAGGGTCGGAGGTTCTAACCCAACACCGGAGAACAAGGGACCCCAAGGAGACGCAACACTCCCTGCCACACCCCGAGGGGGAGAATGATATGAATCCATTGGGGCATCAAACAAGAGCGCTCTCGCCCCCTCCATGTGATCCTCAGTTTCCATCGGAAACGGAGACAGGGCAAGAGCACCCTCGTTCGGCTCCAGCACCTCCCCAAAGCCAGGCCGTTCGCCCCTGCAGCTCGCCGCCCTACGACGGGAGCGAGCAGAGGCGAAGAGCCTGCGTCGCAAATCCCCAGGCACCAGAGGAGCTGTCGGCCTATTGCCGACCGTCCACTGGCGGGGGAACCAGGGCCAGAACTAGGCCATCTCACGGGAGACGGCGGTTCAACGGCCCCTCGGCGAGGCAGACTCACCACCGGGCGCCGCTCGAGCGTATCTGACTGCCACGACCATGGAGTCAGAGCAGCCCCACGACGCATGGCGGACGCGGCAATGGAGAAGCGCTGGTGAAGGGTGATGTTGTGAGCGTTCGAACCCCCCGAAGGTGCAGACATTGTGACTTAGCTTTTCTCGAAAATTGGCGAGAGAGAGAAAAAATAAGATACAATGTCCACGTAGCTCCTTTCCAACAACTATTTCGGCACTAAACTCAAGTGGTGTATACAAACACTTGTTGGTGGTGAAAATAGGGAAGGAGCTGTTAGTATGGCCACACCCCCGCTTATGTAGAGGAGCGGATGGGGGTGTGGCCAGGCGGATGGGTGTGTACATGTGAAGACATTTATTCAGTATTAGACTGGCTATGGGATGTGTTCCACTTGAGCGCAGAGCGTAAGCTATACGATATATAACTAACTGTGTGAGTGTGAACTAACTGTGTGAGTCTGAACTAACAGTGTGAGTGTGAACTAACAGTGTGAGTCTGAACTAACTGTGTGAGTCGGAACTAACTGTGTGAGTCTGAACTAACAGTGTGAGTCTGAACTAACTGTGTGAGTCTGAACTAACTGTGTGAGTGTGGACTAACTGTGTGAGTGTGGACTAACTGTGTGAGTGTGAACTGTGTGAGTGTGAACTAACTGTGTGAGTGTGAACTAACTGCGTGAGTGTGAACTGTGTGAGTGTGAACTAACTGTGTGAGTGTGAACTAACTGTGTGAGTGTGGACTAACTGTGTGAGTGTGAACTAACTGTGTGAGTGTGGACTAACTGTGTGAGTGTGAACTAACTGTGTGAGTGTGGACTGTGTGAGTGTGGACTGTGTGAGTTTGAACAAGGGTTCAAATACAACAATCCTCCAGTGTTATTTCCCAATTTCTCTCTTAACCCTTTCACTACCACACTACCAAAGGGTTAACCCTTTCACTGCCACACTACAGAAGGTTAACCCTTTTGGAGATTAACCTTGGCATGGTTGAGGACCCTAGAATCCCGTGGAATGCAGTGAAAGGTTTTATTAGAATGTCACCCTTTTCACATCCAACCTAAGTAAATCCTGTTTAAAAAACCTAGAAGGGCTGGAAAAACTATACTCGGACCTATACGCCTCACTGCAGAGAAACTACAATGATCAGATAAATACACAACATATGATAGTTAAAAAAGAAATAAATTCCATAAATAGACAACACTCCGAGTTCTTAACACATAGGACAAGGCAAAATTATTACTTTCATGGCTCCAGACCAAGCCACTTATTGGCAATGAAAATACGCTCAAATGATAAATTTTCGGATATCCACTCAATCAGGACACAACAAGGAGCAATCACCACTGACTCAAAAAATATTAATGACACTTTTAGAGAATTTTACTCACAACTGTATAGCTCAGAGGTCAACTTTGATCATATAAAATGTTAAGCGTTTGTTGAAGGTCTCAAAATACCGAAATTATCCGAGGAAGAGGAGGTGGGGAACTGGGGAAGCCAATCACTCTTATAGAACTCAGAGAGACAGTAGCTGAAATGCAGAGAGGTAAGACACCGGGATGGGATGGGATCCCGCCTGAGTTTTACTTGATATTCTGGGACCAGCTGGGCCCATTGCTGTTCGAGATGATTCAACATTCTATTGAACAGGGGGGGATTCTCGAGAGACGTTAACATGGCCTTAATCTCCTTGTTACTTAAGAAAGACAAGGACCCTAATGACTGCAGCAGTTATAGACCCCTGAGTCTTCTCGGGGCCGATCTAAAAAGATGTGCCAAGATACTAGCCCGTCGTCTGCAGAAGTATATGACGGTGCTGGTACACTGCGATCAGACTGGATTTATTCAGGGTTGACTAGCCGCAGATAATCTTACGAGACTGTTACATGTAATTGACAACAGTAAGAGCAATGCAACTCCGGCCACGGTTCTGTCTTTGGATGCCATGAAGGCAGTCGATAGACTGGAATGGTCATATCTTTGGACGGTACTGGAGGCAACGGGACTCGGAAAGGAATTTATACACATGATCAAGGTTCTCTATGCCTCACCGTCAGCAATGATAATGACAGGCAAACTATGCTCCACCACACTCTTCCCGGTGTGTAGATCTTCCAAGCAGGGTTGTGCTCTGAGCCCTGGTCTATTCGCGCTTTCCCTCGAACCACTGGCACAATTCATTAGACCAGTGGTTCCCAAACTGTGGTGCACGAGCGCCCTCTAGGTGGTGCGTGACATGAAAAGGCTAATGGTGAAAAAAATAAAAATAAAAATAATCTTTTTTTACAATAAAATGTCATACAAATCTTAGTCAAACCTTTAGTATTATGGATATTAAACATGCTGGCTGAGTACATGCATCCATGTTGTCGTGAACATTTTAATTAAATAAAGAAATTCCCTATCCATAGTCGCCGTGGGAAGAGATAAAATAAAAAATTAAATAAAATAAATTCCCTACCTACTCATGGCCTTAACTGACAACCAACAGGAACCAAATTTTTTTTATGCCTAATAAATATAACTAATATACATTATTTCAAATGGGGATTTTCACTGTGTAAATCATGAAATTCAAGAAACGTTTTAATAATAATAAACAATAATGTCTCGGGCGTGTCTGACACAGGTGTGCTTCATCTGTGTACGGAGACCGGCAACAATATTTTCTAACAGAAACCCATTGGGGGGTGCGTCAGCTAGGTCGGGAGGTGACAGGGGGTGCACGGCCAAAAAAGTTTGGGAACCGCTGCATTAGACAATCAGGAGAAATCGCCCCTATAATAATCAATAAGACACAACACAAAATTGCTCTATATGCGGATGACTTATTCATTTTCATGGAAGACCCCTCCAAATCGGCCCCAAGATTACTTAATATAATCAATGACTTCGGCAAATTATCGGGCTTCAAGATTAATTGGCCCAAATCAGCTTGTCTACCTCTTAATGAGCTGGCCAAGCAGTGCAACTACCGGCTGACATCCCCATAGTTGAACATTTTAAGTAGTTAGGCATAGAGATCTTTCCCACATTGAATCAGACAACAACATTTTACTTGACAGGTCCATATAATAAAATACATCAGGACGTAGACAGATGGTCGAGCCTTCCTAACAGGCCATAATTAAAATGAACATACTACCTATAATAATATAATAACTTTATTTGTAGAGCACTTTTCATACAGAGGTTGCAGTTCAAAGTGCTTCACAACAGTAAAAAAATACAGGCATAAGCGAGCATAAAAAAAAATTTAAATACAAAGAGATAGAGAGGTAGCAAGGTTAGGCAAATTACAGTTCTTCAGCAATACAAATAATAAAATAGAGTAGATTAGATAGAGTAAAAAAGTGCGGTTTGAATTTAATTGGAAGTGTATGAAAGTAGGTAGGGTAAGAATAATAATAATAATAATAACAACGAGCATAAAAAATTTAAATAAAAGATAGACAGATAGCAAGGTCTGGTAAATCACAGTGTTTCACATTAGGATCTAGCATCCCAATATGCTCTCTGTTTACAGTTTGATTCAGTCATACAAATAATAAAAATAGTTTAAAATGATTCAGTTTAAAAATAGTCATCAGTAAGAAGTAAAAAGTGTGATAAAATAGTTCTCTTAAAATTACAGTGCATACAGTAGGAGGTAGTGAGATAAAATTAGCATAGAACCGACACATGCATTTGATAGGCAGTGAATAAAAGTAGGCAGGGTAAGAATAGTGCAGGTAAGTACAATTTGTGTCAGGATATCCCTGATGTTTCTATAATAATATTTCCCCTTGCCACTAGGTGGTAGCAGATATCTATCTTCAAATATTTGCCTGCATTATCCCACAGTGAAATGCCTGAGCAAAGAGATTTAAGCTGTCTTTTAAAGATGTCTAGCGAGTTGGCTTCTCTGATGTTTTGGGGTAGTTTGTTCCACAGTTTTGGGGCATAGTTGATAAAGGCTGCATTACCGATCCTCTTTTGACTGTTTCTGGAAGCCTCTAGTAGTCCAGCAGCTGATGATCGCAGTGTTCTTGCTGGTGTGTAATTTATTAGAGTGTTGACTTGGCGATGTAGCTAGGTCCCTGTCCATTTAGAGCTTTGTATGTAAGGAGAAGGACCTTTGCCTAGGATACATTTTGTCAGCCGTGAGGTGCGTTGTTACGCAGCACCTGCGTCTCGTCGTCGAGGAGCTGCGATTATAAACATTCATTGGATTTCAACACCACTGGAGGAACGTCTTAATAAAAACCACAACTTTGCCATTTCGACAGAACCGGAGCCAGCTGTGTTTTAATTGCTGCGGAGAGCGGAGAACGTCGTTAGGCCTCTGACAGCGTGTAGAGATTTAATTACATCTGGATTATGTTTAATTTGCCTCTCGATGGTTCAATTACGAGGCGAAGCGGAGAGCGAGGGTTTGGGTTTCAGGTACCAGTTTGACTGATGACAGAAGAGGGGAATAAACTGGGTTACAGAATCATCAAGGATCTGTCTGCGTCTTTCTAAAGTCTATCTGTGTGTTGAGTTTCAGCTGCGTGTGGTGGCCTCGGCAGTCCACCGCTGATCTGTTTACCGTCGTAATGAGGACTGGAAGCGCTGGGAGACGAACTTGATGGGGCTCCAGAAATAGCAGAAACACTCCCCCCTCTCTTCATATCAGTATAAGGGAATGCATCAAAACTCCCCCTACCATCTCATGATTCGTTTTTGTTGTTATTCAATCTCTATCTCTCACCTCGCTAATACTGTTATAGCTTCACGGGAAACCGTCAGCTAGCAGTCTCACTGAGAGAGAAATACCCTGATACAATAGTACTTTGGTAACAGTATAAATACTCTGATATAATAGTACTCTGGTAACAGTAGAAATACTGTTAATACAATTATGAATTGAAAATGGGGGACCCTGATGTAAACAAGACGAAAGTCTTTCTCTGGTCTGGGGCGACAGTGGGTCAGGAGATAGAGCAGTCGTCTGGCAATCCGGAGGTTCCCGGTTCGATTCCCGCTCCTCCCGGGCAGCGTGTCGATGTGTCCTTGAGCAAGACACTTAACCCCTAATTGCTCCCGATGAGCAGGTTGGCACCTTGCGTGGTTGCCTCCGCCGTCGGTGTGTGAGTGAATGTGTGAATGAATGGGTAAAATGTGAGTAACAGATTGTAAAGCGCTTTGGATAAAAGCGCTATATAAAAAAGCAGCCATTTACCAAAGCAGCCATCTGCATCCCCTTAACAATTGTGTGTATTGAGCCGTACTGTATTGTACCCATTCTGCAATCTGTTCATAAAGTTTTCAATCAATCAACCCTGATAGAATATTACTCTGGTAACTGTATAAATTCCCTGATAGAATATTACTCTGGTAACTGTAGAAATACCCTGATAGAATAGTACTCTGATAACAGTAGAAATACCCTTATAGTTACTCTGGTAATATTACACAACTACACAGCTACAGAGCCAGATCTCTGGTTGGGGTTGGATGTGGATTGATATCATGAATCAGATTATTTAGACTCGTCTCATAACAGTCTCTTCTAGTGGTGGTGCTTTGACCCCCAATAAATTATATTGCATCCTGGTTCATGACTAGAGGAGGATGAGACAGTGTCGTCATAGAAATGTTAAAAAATCGGTCTCACTGGGAGACAAATCACATTGTCTCCCACGACCAATCCTCTTATTATTATTCTGATCAATACCGGATCAATGAAATCAGTCGGTTAGAATCCAAGGTTCCAGGTTAAAGGTTAGCTATCCCAGAAACTGCACGTTTACTAGTTGTCCTTGTATCAAGAGATCAGCCAATCAACTAGAGAATGGAAACATGCCTTCATTACTATAATGGTGGGGTACCATGTGTCAACCTTTTGAGAAACATGGATCGGACCTTTCATTTAAGCTACTCTTAGTTACACACCCGATACATTATTAGCAGAATGTATTTAGGAAGGGATTTGAACACACTGCCTCCTATTAGCTTGTGGTTCCCCATAGGAAATCAGAATCCAACATGAAATCTAATTTATAACTAATTTGCTCCAAGACAACAAAGAGATCTCTTCAATTCTCAAATTCAACTCAGGAGAAACAATTATAGCTGATCGGATATTGGTGTTAACTCTGAGTGAGCTATGATGTTCTCTCAAACAAGTATAATTTATCTCTCGTTTAAAAAATCTGTATGAATGAGAACATGAGATCGAAGTGAAATCTCAGAGAAATCTCAGGGTGAATGTTTTTATGTCTCTCTAGTGTTTTAAGACCCTATGACCTAGAGAGTGAATACTGTGATACTGTGAATACTAGGGCTGACCCCTATTAGTCGATTAGTCGACTAATCGGTCGAAAGGAGCCGTAGTCGACTGCCAACCTCTTAGTCGAATACAAAAAATAAAAAGAAAATTATAAAAGAAAATATATATATATATTTTTTTTATCATTCTTTCCAAAAGAAAAGAGGCCTAGAAGCGTGGCTAACGCATACCAGAGGCTAACTGTCTACGAAAACAGGCACAGAGGCACTGAAACAGGATTTCACCCATCTAATGAACACACTAGACTAGACAAATATCAAGATGTATCCATCAGTGGACCAATTGCATGCTTTTGCAGAGGACAAGAAGCCTAACGGCAAATTTTGGCCAATCATAGTCGACTTATCGACTATCCAAATCCTTAGTCGGGGACAGCCCTAGAATACTGTATATTTCTTTCAATAAGTCTGACGTGTGTCATTGCAAAGATGTACAATCGCATGATACTGAATCGGATATGGAGCGCCATCGACCCCCACCTGAGGGAGAACCAAAATGGTTTCAGAGAGAAGAGGACCACTGTGGCCCAGATCTTGGCCTTGAGGAGAATCATCGAGGAGGTGAAGAAGAACAACCTGACAGCGGTACTGTGCTTCATCGATTTCAAAAAGGCATTTGACTCGATACACAGAGGCGTGATGATGAAGATACTCAAGGCCTATGGAGTCCCTCCCAATCTACTCCGGGCCATAGGGACCATGCACACGGGTACAAGGGCCAAGGTGGTAACCCCAGACGGCAACAGTGAAGCGTTTGACATCCTGGCTGGGGTGATGCAAGGGGACACCCTTGCCCCCTTCCTCTTCGTCATAGTCCTAGACTATGCTCTCAGGAAGGCCATCAGTGGACGGGAGCAGGAACTTGGTCTCACAATAACCCCAAGGAGATTGAGACGACACCCCACCGTAGTCCTAACAGACCTGGACTACGCGGACGACATCAGCCTGCTCTCTGACCACGTGGAGCAGCACAGGATCTCCTGTGCAGAGTGGAGACGGAGTGCGCCAAGGTTGGCCTTAGGCTAAATGCCAAGAAAACCGAGGTCATAATGTATAACATCCTCCCGGATCATCCACCTCTAACGACAACAGGAGGCACTGCTCTAAAGGAAGTCGGTGACTTCAAATACCTGAGCTTGTGGGTCAACTCGTCGGAGCAAGACCTTAAAGTGAGGAAGGCACTGAACGGCATGACCAACCATGGAACTCCAACCTCCCTTGACAAATCAAACTCAGCTTCTTCTATGCAACAGTGGAGTCTGTTCTCCTATATTAATCAATCAATCAATCAAATGTATTTGTATAGCACATTTAAACATGACACTTGTCAACCAAAGTGCTTCAGTGGGTCGCATAGCAAAAAAAAAGAAAAAGAAAGTACTCCTAAAGTATAAATAAACAACGAACAGACAAACAAAGAAACAGAACAACACGTCAAAACAAACAAGGCAAGAGACAGAGTGAGGGGGCAGATTTGATGGACATGGGGATGCTGTTCCAGAGGTCAGGGGCTGCAACAGCAAAAGCACGCCCCCCCACCCCTAGACTTGAAGTTGGACCTACGGGTGTGAAGGATTATTTATTAATCTTACATGCAAAAGCTCGCATTCGTCTCATCATTCCCCTGGAACGTGCGCCTGTGGCTCAAGTAACGGCCAGCTACAAATAGACCTGGACCACTCGTTGGAACAGTCACCGGCGGAGATAAGATCTCTCTCTCTCTCTCTCTCTCTCTCTCTCTCTCTCTCTCTCTCTCTCTCTCTCTCTCTCTCTCTCTCTCTCTCTCTCTCTCTCTCTCTCTCTCTCTCAGCATTCTGGTGTAGCACCCATCTAGGGACTTCTGCAGGGTGGGCTTCAGGGTCCAGCATTCACTGCCATAATGGAGAACAGACTCCACTGTTGCATAAAAGAAGATGACATTAATAGGGCATTGGGTCTCATTCCCGAACGGATTTACGACCAAACATTTCCTCGTAGCCCATTTAAGACATATTAGGGCTGGTAGCGCGATTCCCCAAATTTTCCTGAGATCAGATTTGAGCGTGGCTGAGAGCACATTTAAGAGTGCTGAGGAGCACACTCATGATTGATTGACTAATTGAAAATTGTATTAACTTGACAGACTGTGTTCTCATAGTGATTCCTTCATGTCAACGCTACAGGCCTCCTTGGAATTAATTACTTAATCATGAGTGAATACTGTGATACTGTGAATACTAGGGCTGACCCCTATTAGTCGATTAGTCGACTAATAGGTCGAAAGGAGCCGTAGTCGACTGCCAACCTCTTAGTCGAATACAAAAAAGAAAAAGAAAATTATAAAAGAAAATATATATATATATTTTTTTATCGTTCTTTCCAAAAGAAAAGAGGCCTAGAAGCGTGGCTAACGCATACCAGAGGCTAACTGTCTACGAAAACAGGCACAGAGGCACTGAAAGAGGATTTCACCCATCTAATGAACACACTAGACTAGACAAATATCAAGATGTATCCATCAGTGGACCAATTGCATGCTTTTGCAGAGGACAAGAAGCCTAACGGCAAATTTTGGCCAATCATAGTCGACTTATCGACTATCCAAATCCTTAGTCGGGGACAGCCCTAGAATACTGTATATTTCTTTCAGTTAGTTAGATTGTAAATTATAACACTACCTTATGTGATACTGTGAATACTGCATGTATATTTCAGTTAGTTAGATAGTAAATTATATTGACTTATTTGTTTACACTGCTTGTGTTAACTTGTTTTTACTACCTGTACCCCCCCCCCCCATCCCCCATGCTGCTATGATGCCTAAATTTCCCCAAGGGGATCAATAAAGGAATATCTTATCTTATCTTATCAATGGCTTCTCAGATCATTCTGAAAGGAGTCATGAGCAACAACGTGTTTCTTTGTGGTCCACCGTGTGATGGATGGATTGGTTCTCTCTCTTAATTCAATTCAATTCAATTCAATTCAAATGGGCTTTATTGACATGGGAAACATACGTTTACATTGCCAAAGCCAAACTAAACAAAACAATCAAACAGAGAAAACAAAAGAAATCAGTACAGTACAGAAGGAATTTCTTGTATGGTTGACAGTCTTTATGGTGGTTGTATTCCGTTGGATGTCCTTTTCTTGTCACAGCAGCTCACAAATCTTGCTGCTGTGTTTGCACATTGTTGTATTTCTCCCAGTAGGTATGGGAGTTTTTTAGTTGTTTTCCATGTTTTCAAAGTCTCTTTGGGTGTTTGCAATTTGTGGAAGTATATGTCTCTGATGTCTTGGTATAGTGGGCAGGTTGTTAAGAAGTGGAGCTCGGTTTCCACCTCTTCTTGTGTGCAGTGGGTGCATAGTCTGTCTTCTTTTGGGAGCCAGGTCTGCCTATGGTGGCCTATCTCGATGGCTAGGCTGTGCTCGCTGAGTCTGTACCTAGTCAAGGATCTTCTCAGTTTTGGGTCAGTCACAGTGCTCAGGTATTCTGCCACTGTGTACTCTCTGTTTAGGGCCAAATACCATTTCAATTTGCTCTGGTTTTGGGTTGATTCTTTCCAATGTGTCAGATCGTTTTCTTTTTGTTTTCTTATAATTTGGTTTAGTCCAGTGTGGTTTCTGTCTGGTGGCTCTGCTTGTGTTTGTGAGCAGAGTCCCAGAACCATCTGGCTGAGTGGGCATCTCTCAATGGTCTCACTGTAGGTGAGGGCTTTGTTGTGGAGTGTGTCTGGGTCACTTTCTTTTAGGTGATTGTAGAATTTAAATGCTCTTTTTTGGATTTAGATGATTAGTGGGTATCTTCCTAGTTCTGCTCTGCATGCATTATTTGGTGTTTTTTCCGTTGGGTGCGGAGAATGGATTTGCAAAATTCTGCATGCAGAGTCTCAATTGGGTGTTTGTCCCATTTGATGAAGTCTTAGTTTGCAAGTGGGCCCCAGACTTCGCAACGATATAGGGAAATGGGTTCTATGACAGAGTCTAATATTTTGAGCCAGATTTTGATTGGAATGTTTAACTTGATGTTCCTATTGATGGCCCTCTCTCTCTCCTCTCTCTCTCTCTCTCTCTCTCTCTCTCTCTCTCTCTCTCTCTCTCTCGCTCTCTCTCTCTCTCTCTCTCTCTCTCTCTCTCTCTCTCTCTCTCTCTCTCTCTCTCTCTCTCTCTCTCTCTCTCTCTATTTCTCTCTCTGTCTCTCTCTCTCTCTCTTCCCTCCTCTCTCTCTCCTCCTCTCTCTCTCCTCTCTCTCTCCTCTCTCCTCCTCTCTCTCTCTCTCTACTCTCTCTCCCCTCTCTCTGCTCTCTCTCCTCCTCTCTCTCATCTCTCTCCTCCTCTCTCTCTGCTCTCTCTCCTCCTCTCTCTCCTCTCTCTCTCTCTCCTCCTCTCTCCTCCTCTCTCCTCCTCTCTATCTGCTCTCCTCTCTCTCTCCTCCTCTCTCTCCTCCTCTCTTCCTCTCTCTGCTCTCTCTCCTCCTCTCTCTCCTCCTCTCTATCTGCTCTCTCTCCTCTCTCTCCTTCTCTCTCTCCTCCTCTCTCCTCTCTCCTCTCTCTGCTCTCTCTCCTCCTCTCTCTCCCCTCTCTCTCTCCTCCTATCTCTATCCTCTCTCTCTCCTCTCTCTCTCAATGGCTTCTCAGATCATTCTGAAAAGAGTCATGAGCAACAGCGTGTTTCTTCGGGATGGATTGGTTCTCTCTCTCTCTCGGTGTCAGTGTATTGGACACAGAGCTAACTAGATCAATATGGAACCACCATAAATTATCACCGGGGCGCTGAATTAAAGATCTGGTGGTTAACCCCTCGTGATCGCAGTAATCTGCTCATACAGGAGACATCGGGAACAATCTGAGTGGACAAGAAGTATCAGAGGGATATAAGTAAAAGTAAAATAATAATAATACAAACATTTACTTTATTCAGAGTCTGAACACTAGTCTGAAAACTGGAAAATAAGGGTTCTGAAATGATCAAACAAACAACTAAAGTCTGAAATCCTCCAAAAAGAAGTCTAAACCTTTGACAAAATAATTGTGTTTTACTTTGAGCCTGATGAGGTTTACGTATGTTTTAAAACTGGTTCATAGAGGTTCATGTTATAGTAAGAAGGTTTGAGGTCATGGTGTTTTCAACTCATTTCCAATTCCTTTTTATTTAAATATTCAGTTCCCTCTATCGTTGTTGTAGCTGGATCAATACTAGATAGATAGATAGATAGATAGTAGATAGATAGATAGATAGATAGATAGATAGATAGATAGATAGATAGATAGATAGATAGATAGATAGATAGATAGATAGATAGATAGATAGATAGATAGATAGATAGATAGATAGATAGATAGATAGATAGACAGACAGACAGATAGATAGATAGATAGATAGATAGATAGATAGATAGATAGATAGATAGATAGATAGATAGATAGATAGATAGATAGATAGATAGATAGATAGATAGATAGATAGATAGATAGATAGATAGATAGATAGATAGATAGATAGATAGATAGATAGATAGATAGATAGATAGATAGATAGATAGATAGATAGATAGATAGATAGATAGATAGATAGATAGATAGATAGATAGATAGCTCTCTATCCTTTAGGGCAGTGCCACCCACAGCTGATTATCCATAGAGCTCCATTATACTGAGAGTCAGAGTGCCATGGTCTCGTCGAGCCCACATGACGGAAATAATAGCCAGTTGAATCGTCTCCCTTTAAAAAGTCCATGGTAGGAAACTTCAGACACAGCCATTATGGTTGATGACTTGTCCCCTCCTGTCGTGTCTCCTCCAGAGAGACAAAGACACCCTGAGATGGACGGTGACGAGGCTGAGAGACAGCGGCGGGGGGGGGGGGGGGTTGGTGTAACGCAACACTGATGTGACAAGTAATCTAGACTAATCTAGTGATAAGTTAAATAATGTCTTATGCAGGGCCAGGAAATATAGTGTGAAATATAGTTTGAAAAATCTAGTGTGAGATCTAGTGTGAAATCTAGTTTGAAATATAGTTTGAAATATAGTGTGAAATATAGTGTGAAATCTAGTTTGAAATCTAGTGTGAAATCTAGTGTGAAATCTAGTTTGAAATATAGTGTGAAATATAGTGTGAAATATAGTGTGAAATATAGTGTGAAATATAGTGTGAAATATAGCCCAAGTCAGGTCACTAGAAACACTGGTCTGAATGTTTGTGTGTGTGTGTGTGTGTTTGTGTGTGTGTGTGTGTGTGTGTGTGTGTGTGTGTGTGTGTGTGTGTGTGTGGTGTGTGTGTGTGTGTGTGTGTGTGTGTGTGTGTGTGTGTGTGTGTGTGTGTGTGTGTGTGTGTGTGTGTGTGTGTGTGTGTGTGTGTGTGTGTGTGTGTGTGTGTGTGTGTGTGTGTGTGTGTGTGTGTGTGTGTGTGTGTGTGTGTGTGTGTGTGTGTGTGTGTGTGTGGGGCCACTTAGCATGTTGATGATCTCTATGGACATTATGTATGCCCTGTTGTCTCTGCCTACCTGTTATGCCTATCCATGATTTTCCTTGTACTGATTATTATTGTTATTATTATTGTTATTGTTGTTATTATTGTTATTGTTGTTATTATTATTATTATTATTATTATTATTATTATTATTATTATTATTATTATTATTATTATTATTATTATTATTATTATTA
>NW_028171459.1:5000-17446 GCF_963971535.1 Notolepis coatsorum
AATACCGTACACAGGTATATCATGAGAACTTCTCCACAATAACACGGTTTCCACACAAATACTCGTTTAGAATATTTATTACATCAAAGGTGGGATATTACATTACTTTGGATGCGCTTATAAGGCAAATAGAATGTGCATAGGCAAATCAATAATGAATATTAGTAATTATCTCTGGTACTCTGGGATGGGGGTGTACTACCGGTTGTAAGCCAGCAGAGGGAGGCAATGCTCTATGAAAGTCAAGGGTCCACGGAGGCGATATCACCCCTGTGTCAGCGGGGAAAGCAGCAGCTGTAATCCTAGGGTGCGCGCCGCAGATGAAGCCGTGGAGTCTCTGCTCCGACAGAGACGGGCTCGAATGATGTCCTCACGGGAATGTGTAGATCCCACAGCAGTGGGTGTAGACGGTTCTCTGCTCCAGTAGCCACAGTCAAAGCAATGAAGAATAATCCTGCCGGAAGGTGGCTCTGCTGGCGCCGATGTAGATATCCTCCGTGGTGCGCGGTGGTCCACGGTTGAACGTGACGTTACTATCCTATTAGCACGCGGCAATAAGTGCTCTATGTAGACGCACAATTACTCACTCCACGTGGTCTTTGACTCGTAATGAAGGCTTTTACTAGTAAGTAGCGAACGACACGTTAAACAAACGTAGTAGGATAAACACGACTATTTGAGGCAATACGAGCCCTGCTGTACCGCACGTTGCGTAGTGGGTAAGGCTTTACTTGGTAACTGAACCAGACTGAACTGAAGGCGAACTGAAAGGGAAGTTCTGTATTCGCTGGTCATATTTATATGTACGGTGGACAAGTAGTGCCGCTCTGCTTTCGGTAGCCGTA
Source organism: Notolepis coatsorum (assembly GCF_963971535.1). Taxonomy (NCBI): domain Eukaryota; kingdom Metazoa; phylum Chordata; class Actinopteri; order Aulopiformes; family Paralepididae; genus Notolepis; species Notolepis coatsorum. The sequence continues at coordinate 5,846 of NW_028171459.1, forward strand.
TTCATGGGCAGAAGCGGGCATGTTAAGACAAGTCATGTCGGTAGCTTTCAAGTCAGCTCTAGGGGGTAAGTCACTGGCGCCTAGGGGATCGCTTCCAATAGGAGAACGAATATTATGGTCTGTCCTGTACCAGGTAAAGGGATATTCCGTGTATATGTACAAAGAATATACAAGGGATATCAAACGATATACAAATATTATACATGGGATCTCAGGCAATAAATATATATATTCGGTTTAATCTGACCCTTTGTAACAGAGGGTGGGAGAAGCTGGCGGGGTGGGTCCGGGTCGTTGTAAACAGCGACTCCTACAGTTCGGTCGGGGCGCCTGCTAAGCGCGGATTGGACGTGAGGGGGATAGTGTGGTCCTCCCACACGCTACGCCCTCTCAATGAGAATCCGCGCTGCCAGGTGAAAAGAAGCGGTGATTGGCTGGACGTGTGTCGGAGGAAGCACGTGGTAGCCTCCACTCTCCCAAATGATCTGACTGTGGGGGGGTAAAGCGCAGCGACCAGGAAGGGACTGGGAATTGGCATACGACTAACATTGGGATGGGAGAAAATCAAAGGAAAAATGGAGGGGGAAAAAGACCAATAAAAAAAAACAAAAAAACAATGTACAGGTGATTAAACTGGGTATACAATATATAGATTAGTACTACTGGGTGTAGTGCTAATTAGATGTATGTACAGAGTTGTAATACCAATATGTACAGTGATACAGGTATAAAGACGGTATGGTCATAGTCATAGTTACCGGCCAGCAGCGTAACTAGTAAGCGTAGGTAAGGGATATGTACAGATATAGATGTAGTATCTACAGATGTGTAAAAGGATTATGTACAGGTACTGTATGTACAGACAGGTAGATAGATATATATATGGTAAGAATAAATATATTATACAGTTTATACAACATTATTATTATTATATATATATAGATTATTATATTGATATTATAGATACAGTAGTACAGGGCGTGATGGTATATGAAGGTGGGGCTGGGAGGTATGATGTGTTGAAAATGTCTAATGGTAACTAGCTCTAGTCTAGTTGTGGATCAGCTCTAGTCTAGTTGTGGATCAGCTCTAGTCTTGATGTGGATCAGCTCTAGTCTTGATGTGGATCAGCTCTAGTCTTGATGTGGATCAGCTCTAGTATTGATGTGGATCAGCTCTAGTCTTGATGTGGATCAACTCTAGTCTTGATGTGGATCAGCTCTAGTCTTGATGTGGATCATCTCAAGTCTTGGTTGTGGATCAACTCTAGTCTAGTTGTGGATCAGCTCTAGTCTTGTTTGTGGATCAACTCTAGTCTTGATGTGGATCAACTCTAGTCTTGATGTGGATCAGCTCTAGTCTTGATGTGGATCAGCTCTAGTCTTGATGTGGATCAACTCTAGTCTTGATGTGGATCAACTCTAGTCTTGATGTGGATCAGCTCTAGTCTTGATGTGGATCAACTCTAGTCTTGATGTGGATCAACTCTAGTCTTGATGTGGATCAGCTCTAGTCTTGATGTGGATCAACTCTAGTCTTGGTTGTGGATCAACTCTAGTCTTTGTTGTGGATCAACTCTAGTCTTGATGTGGATCAACTCTAGTCTTGATGTGGATCAGCTCTAGTCTTGATGTGGATCAGCTCTAGTCTTGATGTGGATCAGCTCTAGTCTTGATGTGGATCAGCTCTAGTCTTGATGTGGATCAACTCTAGTCTTGATGTGGATCAGCTCTAGTCTTGATGTGGATCATCTCAAGTCTTGGTTGTGGATCAACTCTAGTCTAGTTGTGGATCAGCTCTAGTCTTGGTTGTGGATCAACTCTAGTCTTGATGTGGATCAACTCTAGTCTTGATGTGGATCAACTCTAGTCTTGATGTGGATCAACTCTAGTCTTGATGTGAATCAGCTCTAGTCTTGATGTGGATCAACTCTAGTCTTGGTTGTGGATCAACTCTAGTCTTGGTTGTGGATCAACTCTAGTCTTGGTTGTGGATCAACTCTAGTCTTGATGTGGATCAACTCTAGTCTTGGTTGTGGATCAACTCTAGTCTTGATGTGGATCAGCTGTAGTCTTGATGTGGATCAGCTCTAGTCTTGATGTGGATCAACTCTAGTCTTGATGTGGATCAACTCTAGTCTTGATGTGGATCAACTCTAGTCTTGATGTGGATCAACTCTAGTCTTGATGTGGATCAACTCTAGTCTTGATGTGGATCAACTCTAGTCTTGATGTGGATCAACTCTAGTCTTGGATCAACTCTAGTCTTGGTTGTGGATCAACTCTAGTCTTGGATCAACTCTAGTCTTGATGTGGATCAGCTCTAGTCTTGGATCAACTCTAGTCTTGGTTGTGGATCAACTCTAGTCTTGGTTGTGGATCAGCTCTAGTCTTGATGTGGATCAGCTCTAGTCTTGATGTGGATCAGCTCTAGTCTTGGTTGTGGATCAGCTCTAGTCTTGATGTGGATCAGCTCTAGTCTTGATGTGGATCAGCTCTAGTCTTGATGTGGATCAGCTCTAGTCTTGGTTGTGGATCAACTCTAGTCTTGATGTGGATCAGCTCTAGTCTTGATGTGGATCAACTCTAGTCTTGATGTGGATCAGCTCTAGTCTTGATGTGGATCAGCTCTAGTCTTGATGTGGATCAGCTCTAGTCTTGGATCAGCTCTAGTCTTGATGTGGATCAGCTCTAGTCTTGATGTGGATCAGCTCTAGTCTTGGATCAACTCTAGTCTAGTTGTGGATCAGCTCTAGTCTTGATGTGGATCAGCTCTAGTCTTGGTTGTGGATCAGCTCTAGTCTTGATGTGGATCAGCTCTAGTCTTGGTTGTGGATCAACTCTAGTCTAGTTGTGGATCAACTCTAGTCTTGGATCAGCTCTTGTCTTGGATCAGCTCTAGTCTTGGTTGTGGATCAGCTCTAGTCTTGGTTGTGGATCAGCTCTAGTCTTGATGTGGATCATCTCAAGTCTTGGTTGTGGATCAGCTCTAGTCTTGGTTGTGGATCAGCTCTAGTCTTGGTTGTGGATCAGCTCTAGTCTTGGTTGTGGATCAGCTCTTGTCTTGGTTGTGGATCATCTCAAGTCTTGGTTGTGGATCAGCTCCAGTCTTGGTTGTGGATCAGCTCTTGTCTTGGATCAGCTCTTGTCTTGGTTGTGGATCATCTCAAGTCTTGGTTGTGGATCAGCTCAAGTCTTGGTTGTGGATCAGCTCAAGTCTTGGTTGTGGATCAGCTCAAGTCTTGGTTGTGGATCAGCTCAAGTCTTGGTTGTGGATCAGCTCTTGTCTTGGTTGTGGATCATCTCAAGTCTTGGTTGTGGATCAGCTCAAGTCTTGGTTGTGGATCAGCTCAAGTCTTGGTTGTGGATCAGCTCTTGTCTTGGATCAGCTCTTGTCTTGGTTGTGGATCATCTCAAGTCTTGGTTGTGGATCAGCTCAAGTCTTGATGTGGATCATCTCTAGTCTTGATGTGGATCATCTCTAGTCTAGGTGTGGATCATCCAAAGGCTTTAGAATAGACACTAAACTCTGTACAACCTGAGTCTACAAGTGGATGGAGAAGCAGACGTGGTGTTGGGTTGATGAACTGATGGAAGGCAGCTGTGCAGGAGGAACAGGTGAAGTGGATGCGCCGTGCCGAGCAGGAGACAGGAAGATGACCAAATATGGTAACGGGAATCTGCTGAATTTAGAGAGAGAAGGAAGGGAAGAGCACAAGCAGAGAGAGAGAGAGAATGAATGTGTGAGTGTGAGAAAGACTGAGACATAGTGTGTACTGTATAGAGAGAGACAGACAGAGAGAGACCAAGAAAGACAGAGAGAGAACGAGCGGGGGAGGGGAACTCTGGCTTGACAGGAGTGGAGGAGATGATGAAGGCTAGACAGGAGTGGGTATCGTGACAGTTGTCTCTCTCTCTCTCTCTCTCTCTCTCTCTCTCTCTCTCTCTCTCTCTCTCTCTCTCTCTCTCTCTCTCTCTCTCTCTTTCACATATATGCCGCATTTCACAAGCCGCGTTTCCCTCCAAGTACTCCAAGTGCATTATGAAGCATCGCATTTAGAAAAGCTGATCCAAAGCTGGACGAATAGAATAATTCTATAAAACATCCTCAATATCACAAAATAACCTTTTACGCCCACTTGAGGTGGTGTTTAGGTTTGACAATTGGCAAATACCGGTATGCTCCTTCTGTCTCGCTCCTTTCTAGGGGAGGCCGGGAGCTATTGAATAATATATGTTATAATATTTAGTCTGTTGGAAGCAACTGCATTAACCGCAGCCATATAATATATTAGGCGGCCTATTCCATTCCGTTTGGCCTAATACCTTCATGTAATAATTAACAACAATTAAATTGGCCTCTGTTACAATTGCCCCCAGTCAGTCCTATGTACCCTAATATGAGCTAACATGAAAGGACCTTCCCAATAGTAGTCAGTTCTAGACAGCCAAGCTTGTGTCCAGCTAGAACGCTCATTCGCCTCAATCCAACTGAGCACCTAATAAAAATTTAAATTGGCGGCATTTCAAAAGATAAAATTACTTTACTTACAATTGAATGGAAACACAGCTACTGTATGTGTTTTTCTGTCTGTCTGTCTCTCTCTCTCTCACACACACACACACACACACACACACACACACACACACACACACACACACACACACACACACACACACACACACACACACACACACACACATACTGTACACACGCACACACACACACACACACATACTGTACACACACACACACACACACACATACACACATACTGTACACACATACTGTACACACACACACACACACAGCCAGGTCAGCATTTGATCTCAGTCAACCCTCCTCTGGTTGGAGTCACAGTCTTTGATCTTTTCTCTCCCAGCACACTGGGGTCTTTCCTTCTGCTCCTGCTAAAGTTCACACATACACACACACACACACACACACACACACACACACACACACACACACACACACACACACACACACACACACACACACAGTGGTTAGTCCCTGCAATAGCGCAACGGGAGAGCCCCAGGCCACTTGGAAATATCACACACACACATGCAAATACAATCACACACACACACACACACACACACACACACACACACACACACACACACACACACACACACACACACACACACACACACACACACACACACACACACACACACACACACACACACACACACACACACACACACACACACACACACACACACACACAAAACCCCTAACCCCAGTAGCATCAGGGCCATGCCACGATCTGCCCAGCTAAAAAACAGCCGTGAATGGAGAGTGGAGAGTGATGCAAGAAAGATGCAATTTGGGGAGACTGCAAAAAAGAGGACAGCGCAAAATAAATACGATTTTTTTTTTTTTTTTTTTTTTTTATCCACTTTTTCTCCCATTTTTCTATATTTTCTCCCATCCCAATTTCGTATCATCCAATTCAACCCTCCCCTGTCACGAACGCTGTTTCTTGCCTCCCACAAGCCGGCTGCAATGTGGACTAAGTCATACATAGCACAAGTCCCCTCTGGTACTTGAGGTAACAGCAGTCGCATCTAGAGCTGCCGCGGTATCGGTATTACCGCGGTATCGCTGTTACATCATGCCCACCGCAGCGTTGGGCTGAATACCGGCATCACCGCTGTTTTTTATTATATTATTATTATTATTACGCTCTCGTTGGGCTTGCGGCTCTGCAGATATACCCTACTTCTCTGTCGAGATTCCAAGCGACCCTATTGGGTACCAGAAAAGTCACATGAAACACTGCAGACCACTGATTGGTCAGAAGAGATACGCGTCACATGCTTGGAGCATCTTGCAGTGCTTTTATTTCCTGAATCTCAGCCATCACAACACGGCTAATAGTACGTTAGCTCCCACCGGAGACCCGAGTGGATTACCGACGCCGTCGCTCCTCAGGGAACGAGGCATAATGATTTTACTGCAACGAAATGTTATAATAAAAGCCCTTCGTTCTATACACTTGTCTGATTGAAAACTTTATTAACAGACCGCAGAATGGGTACAACTCGGCACGCTCTGAGCAAAGAAAGGAACTTAGATATTAATTGAGTAACGCTTGCCTTGATATGGTCCGGTAAATACGAACGTGTAACTATACTAACGTTAATGCCACAAATCGAATGCCTTTGTAATCATAAGTAGTAACGTTATAATAATAATAGAAGAAAGGGTCGGGGGGGGTACCGACACAAAGTGAACGGCGCACGACCAGAGGGGAGATTTCGAATCCGTGTTTCACTTTTAATAACGAATGCGTGCATGCCGAATCCCAAACAATATTCATGCTGCAAAGTCATCCTCTAAAGATAGACATTTAGACTAGAGGCAGGCTATATGCTATATAAAGAGTAGACTACAAAAAAAATGCATTCAAACTTTTTTTTGTGTGTGTGTGCGGTAATACCGCGGCGGTAGGAAATATTTTGCAAATGTGTGCGGTAAGGAAAACATCAATACCGCGGCAGCTCTAGTCGCATCTTTTCACCTGCGCAGCTCGATCTCTCAGTGGCGAGGAGTAACGCGTGGGAGGCTCACGCTGCCCCCGACACTTCCTAATTCTACTGCGCAGGCGCACCAACCGACCTGTAGGAGTCGCTGTCCACAACGCCCGATCCCTACCCATCAGTTTCCCACCCCCTAATACGGCCAATGTGTATTATTATGAACGACCAGCTAAACTGAAAGCAATGTGGAGCACTGGGCTCGAACAGGCGAGCCCAGCGTCTCCGCATTCGTGGTGAGCGCCTTGCCCACTACGCCACGTAGCCGCCCGAATAAATACGAATGTTTTACACAAGAGTTGGTACAGTCTCCAGTGAGGAAGGAGAGGAGTGGAGGTGTGTTTGTGTGCGCATGTGAATGTATGTATGATAAATAAGATATTCCTTTATTGATCCCCTTGGAGAAATTCAGGCATCATAGCAGCATGGAGGAGGGGGGTGGGGGGGGTTACAGGTAGTAAAAAGCAGTGTAAACAATATAACAAATCAATACAATTAACATAACATAATTAACTCTGGACATGTGCCTAATGGTCAACAAGGTGCGAGATGAGGGTATGTATGCCCTCTCAGTTATATTTGCCCTACAATAAGTGGTTACAATATATAATCTAATCCAATAGTCTAAATCTAATCTAATATATAATCTAAGAAGGCTAAATGCTCAAATGCTAAATATATGATCTGATGAAGTATACAGTATTGACATAAGGTGCGGTATGCATAAGGTAGTATATTGTCCTTTTAGGTTCGTAGTAGTTGGATGTCTGGCAGCAGTCCCTGCCCACTGTTGTGGAGCCTGATGGCCGCGGGTATGAAGGACTGGCCGAGGCGGTTAGTTGAGTGTCGGGGGGGTATGAGTCTGTGACTGAACGTGCTTCTCATCTTGACTAGCTCGTCGTAGATACCTTTGTGTGTCTGTGCGTGTCTGCACACACAGCGTTTGTGCGTGTGCGTGTGTGTGTGTGTGTGTGTGTGTGTGTGTGTGCGTGCGTGTGTGTGTGTGTGTAATGCCATGTATCCATTTGCTTAAAGGGGAATGTCAACCATTTTAAGAATTGACATACTGTACACTACAGTATGTTCTTCCTGCCAGGACAGATCATTCAGTATTTTGTAAACACACACACTCTCTCCTAAAGCTAGAGATCAGAGAGAGAGAACCAATTATTATTGAGGCCAAATAATATTAGTGTGAGCTCTCACACCCAAATGAGGTTTATATTCTAGCTTAGAAGGTCTGAACCAGAATGAAAACCATATTTGTGTGTAAGAGCTCACACACATAGACATTCCATGGCTCATAAAGTCCCCTTTAACATGCAGTATTTCTGAACTGTTTGCTTCCGCAAAAATGTCAATAATTTTGAAGCCAAAGGTCTTAATTAAGGGGGGCATATTGTAGGATTATATTTTCCTAAACGAATAAAGGTATTTGATCCAGATTTTGTCATTCACCTAGATTTGCAGTTATTACTACTAGTACTACTCTTGTAGTTGCACCACCCACACAGAATCTCTTAAGAAAACCAAGTGGACTGGTCGTTCTCGCATTGTCCTGTGGTCTCTTATAATAAACTTTTTTTGTATAGAACTTTTCATACAGAAGTTGCAGTTCAAAGTGCTTCACAACAGTAAAAAATACAGGCCTAAGCGACCATAAAAAAGATAGAGGTAGCAAGGTCCTTCCTGCCAATCTCTCTCTCATCATTTCGCAGTTTCAGATTATCTCCGCAGTGAACCGCATCACAAGAAGACTTAGTCTTTGGTTGACATTCCTCCCTAAAGACCTGTTTAAATGCACCAGCTGAATTGACCTACCTCAAGCCCCACCCTCTTTTTTAACTGTTTAAAATACTAGTTTTGTTTGTGGAGGGCAGGTGTGGTGAAGCGATGGGTCTGTGTAACCCCCCATCTCACTCACCCCCCTCTCTCCTTCCCCAGCAACAAGGTGCACAGTGATCTCAACGCTTCAGACCCTTTTCTGGACTGGTATTTATTTATTTATTTATTCATTTATTACTCTTATTTTTTATTATTCTTTCGCTTTCCTATCCTTTCCTATCCTTTGAGAATTATATATATTTTTTTTTTTTAAACTCCGCTTTTTTTTCTCCAGTTGCTGTTGTTTACTGTACTTGCGCTAATTCTTTTGAGTGACGTTCTACTTTCTGTTGCCTGTCCATCGCAGTACGGCTGTCGCTTTACTGTGGTTGATTGCTGGCCCCTGCCCCCCCCCCCTCCCCGGGTGAAAATAGAGTTAGTTAGGATTTCTCAGGGTGCCATTTTGGCTCTTTCTTTGGATGAGAAAAATTGTCTCTTCTACAGTACGGTATGTATTGCGTTACGTGACAGAGACTAGACAGACTGTGTGAGGGGGAAAAAAAGAAAAAAGAGGAAGAGTCAGTGACATCACAGGAGTCTGCTGTTGGTTCGTTGTTTTCAAAAAATGCTTTACCTGCGATGTCAATAACTCTGCCTTCTCTACTGCTCAGAGGGTGAGGAGGGGATTTTGAGGTGCCATTTTGGCTTTTTCTTCAGGAAAATTGTTTCTGTTCTCATTAACTCCATTTTGGATCTGGGGTTTTCCTCGTAGACGTCAAATGCTCACCTTGCCCTGGCATCATCCACCCGCTCTGTGTCCCTATGGGGTTTCCCAAAGTGAGGCCGCCCTGAGCCCCTGTGCTTTGGGAAACCATGTAGACAGCCGTGACCCCTGTTCTGTCCAGCTGTCTCATACCATACTGTAGGTACCAGCCAGGTGACCCTATAACCACCCCCCGCCCCCCCTCCCTGCTCCTGGCCAACGTGTGTGTCTCAGTGTACCGGCTCTTCATCCACTTTCTTTTTGATTGTTGTCTGTAATCGTGTCGTGTGTTTGGAGATTAGGACAGCACGATTAATTGAAAAAAAAAATGCGATCTCGATTCATAGACCTATGCATTTCTAAATTATGACTATTTAAAAAAATGTAATTGCAAAATAATTTTTCTTTGATTTTTTACTTTTTACTTAACTTTTTTAAATGATGACGATTCTGACTTGAGTTATTTTGTATGTTACAAGAGACTTTTAAGTTTAAGTCAAGCACTTTCATATATGTTATGTTTAAGTTTAAGTCAAGCACTTTGATATAATTATGTTGTCTGTTTAAGAAAGAGTGCAATAAATGATTTTATTGAAGAAGAAAAAAATCACGTGATAGAATCGTGATCTCAATTCTTAGAGAGAAAAATCGTGATTCACATTTTACCAAGAATCGTGCAGCCCTATTGGAGATATTGTTGTTTTTTGAAGCTCCCCCTCCCCCCTCTCTCTCTGCAGTAATGATCAGGAGAGGAATCACAACAAGGGAAACAACAAGTCGGTCTGGGAGCAGCGCACCACCGAGCTCCGGAAGCAGACGCTGGCCTCCAGCCGAGAGGCGCTCTACAACGAGCTGGACCCCGACGAGCGCTGGAAGGCCAGGGCAGGGAGGGAGGAGCAGAACAATGTAAAGCACCAGGCAACGCGCCCCCTAGACGTGTGCTATTAGTGTACACAAGTGATGATGATGATGATGATGATGATGATGATGATGATGATGATGATGATGATGATGATATTTGTATGACAGTTATGATGTTGCATGTGTCTTTTGTGGTGTTGATTTAGTTGTGGATAATTGCTTGTGTGATGAGTAGTTTCAGTTGATGGACAGATTGTTACATTTGAGATAGAAAAGCTTCAATCCCCCTCTTCTGCCTCTTCTGTTCTACCCAACGCTCCTTTTCTCCTCCCTCCCTCTTCCCTCCCGCCCCTCCTCTATTCCTGTCCTCCTCCTTGTGCCTTTGTTCCTCCTCTGCTTCCCCTCCATGTCCCTCTCCCCGCAGGTCAACCACTCGCGCCCAGTCCGCCCGGACATGAAGACTCACCTGGACCGCCCCCTGGTGGTGGACCCCCATGAGAATCGCAACAACAACACCAACAAGACCACGGCCGCCGACCCGGACCCCCGCCTCAGCCAGCAGCACCCGGCCGATGAGCTCCACAGGCAGACGCGCCTCCACGACAGAGGGGGTGGTGGAGGTGAAGGAGGAGGTGGAGGAGGGGGAGGAGGAGGGTCGGGCCCCGGCCGGCCCCCTCTGGACCGGGGCGAGTCCACCGAGAGCCGCCGGAGTCGCCGGTCGGAGCACCACCACGCCTCCCACGGCCGCCTCGACACCACACCCATACTGGGGCCGGAGGAGAGGCCCCCAGGCGCCACCACCACACCCGGGGCGGGGGGCCGTCAGAGCACAGGAGAGCCAGGCCTCACAGAGGGAACACGGAGGACGAGGGCGGGGGCGGCGGTGGAGGAGGAGGAGGATGCAGAGGGAGGCACAAGAGCAAAGGGACGGAGGGAGGAGGAGGAGAGGGCGGGGAGCAAGAGGGGGGCGGTGGGGCGAGAGGAGGCCCCGGCGGCATCGCCACGGCAACCAGTCGGAGGGCGAAGGGAAGAGGACCCGGCAGCACCGCAGGAAGTGAGTCATATGGAACAGTGACCAACTAGCCTGGCTAACCATGACCCTAGCCCAGTTACAGGCTAGAATAGGCTATCAGCTAGGCTAACCATAACCCTGTCAGGGTATCCATATCAGAGAATGTCCCCAATACTAAAACCCATTACCAGAACCATGTGGTATATGATGCCAGAAACTAAAACAAAAGTGACTTGATATTCTGCATTTTTGACACGTAGAATGTAAGAAAAATAGATGGTATAATCTTTGTCCGATGACATCAAACGGTTGGTCTATACTGTTCAGTAAAAGCAATGCAATACCTGTGACAAACGTTGAGCTGAGAACAGGCCAACAACGGCAGCAAAAGAAAACCATCCATTGTGCAAAACTAGGGACTAAAAGCTCAAGGTGCTAAAGTGATAAGAAAGATGATAATGATGTCTTTCTCCCCAAGGGATGGCAGTGGGCCCAACCTCTCCACCACCCGTCCCATCCAGAAGAGCCTGTCCCGGCAGGACAGTCAATACAGCGAGGACATGGACAATTTCATGAACACCCAACTGGTCACC
>NW_028171458.1:0-73877 GCF_963971535.1 Notolepis coatsorum
CAGTCGAGTGCAGCACATTCCTATGTGCGTGCGCGTGCTTCTGCTCACAGAGCCGGTTGCTCGGCGTGCAACCCCGTCCCATGAGCAACGCACCCCTGAATATAGATACAGTATCTTGTAGCTATGATGTCACACCTGTATAGTAGCTATAGATATCTTGTAGGTAGCTATGATGTCACACCTGTCCTTTACTAAAGTCACATTAGTCTCTACAGCTATTATGTAAATATTATGTACTGATGCTATTTGTTGTATTGTTTTATATGTCTGAGACCGAGGACCACAATGGCAATACGTCAATGACTTTATTGTGCCTGTCCTTGACGTTTTGCTTGAGATGCATGTGTTTTCTTAACTGAATGTGAAATAAATCAAATTAAAAATGTTTAAAAAAAAGTCTACAGATGGCTTCCTTTGTCTAATCACAGAGTGCTGATGGAAGATAACCAAATGGCTCTAGTCTGCTGGTATTGCTCCCTGTCTCTCTTCCTGTGGAGTTGGAGGCTGCAGCCATTGATTGACCAGCGCTCATGGGCTCAGTCTCTGCTGCCTGATTTATTAAAGGCCCGGGCTGCATTTTGTCATCTCCCTGCCATTTACCAACGCTTTTAACCAGATTGATTCCCCGGGAAGGTCAGACCTTAATCCACTTAGCTTCCCCAGACAGCCCCCCATAGCCCCCCCCCCCCCCCCCTCCCCCGGGGCGCCCCATCGGCACAGAGCCAGATTCGGGGGCCCACTCCGATAGGCTCCCCAGGTTCGGACGGGCAGGAGCCCCGCCTAGTCTCGCTCACGAGGCCGGTCATTTGATTGGTCGGCGAGTTTCCGTCGCAAGGGCGGTTTCCCTCCCTGTCACTTTCCCGTGAGGCCCCCCTTCGGCCCCATGTGATCTTGTCATGTACCACATGACATCGTTCAACCAGAGACGGTTATATAGAGAGAGGGATCAAATCCCGGAACAAAATGGCAGCAACAACCGAACTACTTGCTACAAATGTACAATAATGCTGTATATACTGTATATATTTAGTATTACCCTATATATATTTATTCTTACCGAGTTACCGTATATGCATACAACGTATAGCGTAGTGTAATAGTGAGTTGTTGTTTTTTATAGTATTTGCACTGCAATATATTTCACAAGCACTGTGATCACTCTTGAACTTGTTTTTATATTATTATCTGTTTTTATATTATTATCTGTTTTTATATTATTATCAGTTTTTATATTATTATCTGTTTTTATATTATTATCAGTTTTTATATGATCTGTTTTTATATTATTATCTGTTTTTATATTATCTGTTTTTATATTATTATCTGTTTTTATATTATTATCAGTTTTTATATTATTATCTGTTTTTATATTATTATCTGTTTTTATATTATTATCTGTTTTTATATTATTATCAGTTTTTATATTATTATCTGTTTTTATATTATTATCTGTTTTTATATTATTATCTGTTTTTATATTATTATCAGTTTTTATATTATTATCTGTTTTTATATTATTATCTGTTTTTATATTATGATCAGTTTTTATATTATTATCTGTTTTTATATGATTATACTGTGTGTTGTTGTTGTTGTTGTTGTTGTTGTTGTTGTTGTTGTTGTTGTTGTTGTTGTTGTTGTTGTTGTTGTTGTTGTTGTTGTTGTTGTTGTTGTTGTTGTGTTTCACTAGCACCCAGGGTCTGCACCTTAGTTGAGGAGCCTGTGTAGAGTACACACTTCAATCAGTCAGTGATGAGGAGGGGGGGCGTGTTGAGGGACCGTTTGTCAGTCTAGTGGTCCTGGATTTCAGACTCCTGTAAATGATAAATGGTGCATTTATATAACAGCTTTTATCCAAAGCGCTTTACAATTTTGTTCCTCACATTCACCCATTCACTCACACATTCACACACCGACGGCGGAGGCGACCATGCAAGGTGCCAACCCCAGTTAGGGGTTAAGTGTCTTGCTCAAGGACACATCGACATGCTGCCCGGGAAGACAGGGAATTGAACTGGGAACCTACTGGGAACTCTACCTCCTGAACCACTGTCTCCCCCGTCCTGTAGCGTCTGCCTGATGGCAGGAGAGAGACGAGTCTGTGACCCTGGTGGAATAAATGTCCTGAAGTGAAGTAAAGGGAAGGCTGCTCCTAAGATAAGATAAGATAATCCTTTATTGATCCCCTTGGGGAAATTCGGGTGTCAAAGCAGCATGGGGGGGGGGGGGGTACAGGGTGGGGGATGCATAGCTTCACAGTCCTATACAGTCCAGTATCTATATAGCCTACAGTATAGATTATAGATACAAATACAGTATAATAATATAAAAAGTACAACCACAAGATAGTCCAGTGGTTAGAGTCCAGTGATATTTATATCAGGCGGCACGGTGGTGTAGTGGTTAACACTGTCGCCTCACAGCAAGAAGGTCCAGGGTTCGATTCCCGCTTGGGGACCAGGTTTCCATGATGCCAGGTACCCAGGTGGGGTATCTCCCAGGCCTTTCTGTGTGGAGTTTGCATGTTCTCCCCGTGCTCGCAAGGGTTTCCCCCCCGATAAGATAAACCCAATGGAAAAACATGCACAACAACAGACCGCTAACGCTGTGGCGTCCTTGACGAAGACGGACAGGAGCACTTGGATTGGTCCCCTGGCGCGGCTCACGTTGGCGCCTGTCTGCTCCCGGCTGCCCTTGGGGGGGAAGGACGACGGGATGGGTTAATCGCAGAGACAAATCGCATCGGCGATCCTAAAGAGACAGTGCATGCGTGTGTGTTCCGGTGTGTGTGCTAAAAACTAACCGCTGTGTGTACCGCTAAAACATTGAGTGTCGTTGCATGCCGAATAAAGACCTCTGCAACAGGTCCTGCATTATTATTATATGAGTCTCTAGTGCAAAGAAACAAGATAGTCGGTACGGTGATGTGAGTCTCTAGTTCTCAAGTCCCGAGTTGTGACAGTGATAGCTCTGGTAGCAGAACCGGCCGATCCGAGATGGACTGAAGTGAAGTGAAGGGGAAGGCTGAGATGGACTGAAGTAAAGGGGAAGGCTGCTCCTGAGATGGACTGTGCAGTTTTTATCACATGCTGGAGTACCTTCCTGTCCTAGGCAGTGCAGTTTCCAATCCAGACTGTGATGGAACTGGTAATGACGCTCTTGACCAGGGGTGGGCAACTTTGTATATGGTGAGGGCCACAAAATGTCCACAATCAATCTGGGGGGCCGCATTGTTTATCGGCAGTCCCGCCAGTAGTACCCCATCACTCAAATAGCCCATAATAGTCACAGATGTGATAAATAAGGTATATAAACAATTATAATTTGTTGTAACTTTGTTTTTATTCCATTTCAAATGCATTTAGTAATGCAATTTCAACTTTATGAATTTATAAACAGCTGAATTTAAAAGTATTGCTGTAACCCCAAATATATACAAAAATGATCAATTATAATTAAGACTTCTAATAAAATAAATGTATGAACTTAAAGCCCACTGCTCAACAAACACAAAGCAGCATTCCTGCTGCATTTCACTACAACAGTAAATCAAAAGTGCAATAATAAATGATTTTGTTAAATGTATAAACTTTTATCCTGCTACTAAACAAAACATTATAACACTGAAATGCATGTTATGGATATGAAGCACTCAGGAATGTTTTGTTTAGTAGCAGGATACAAGTTTATACATTTAACAAAATCATTTATTATTGCACTTTTGATTTACTGTTGTAGTGAAATGCAGCAGGAATGCTGCTTTGTGTTTGTGTTATTAGTGTTATCTGAACACTACAAAAGTAAACAAGTAAAGTGCAAGTAAAGTAAAGTGCAATACTACATGCCCTTTATCAAACTGGCATGACATTCACCCTCGCCCCACAGTGGGTCAATAATGGTTATAATAATAATAATAATAATGGTCCCCTCTCTACACCTCTCCATCATCTCCCCCCCCTCTCTACACCTCTTCATCATCTCTTCCCCCCTCTCTACACCTCTTCATCATCTCCTTCCCCCCCTCTACACCTCTTCATCATCTCACCCCCCCCCTGTCTTTAATGAGACACTTGTGGTCTCTCCATTTGGCGCACAATAGCAGGAATGTCAACTTCAATGTTTGTGCATGCAATCTGTATCAGATGAAATAATGTTTCATCCGACAGCCTGTTTCTCTCCTTTGACTTGATGTGCTTCATGTTTGAGAAATTGCTCTCACGTATGTATGTGCTCCCAAACATACTGGCCATAGAGAGGGCAAAGTCCCTGAGGAGTGGGAAGCGGGGCTCAGGTAGCAGTTTCCAAAACGAAATTCCCCTCTCATTTCTCTTTGCTTGAAAAAAAAGGATCTGACTGTAGCTCGCACAGTTCAAGCTGCAACGGTGGGGGCTGCTCTGACACCGTAGCGGTGAGGGGGCCGGCAAACAGCGCTATCCGTGACTGCATGCCGTTGAAATCTTCAAACCGATCATTGAATTGCATTTGCAGTGTTTCAATGTCGCTCCTGTACTTTCCGACAGCTCAGCCATCGGATTTCTGTGTGTAGCTGCAAGTCGCCATAATCAGTGTCCATCTCTTCCAAAAAGGAGACAAACTTTCTATGGTTTAGTGACCTGTTGCCTCCACGAATTAGATTGGTAACCTTGGTAACCAAATCCATAACATGGCTGTATTCAAGCTTCTTGGCACAGAGAGCCTCCTATATCAGATAAAAAAAAAGAAAAACGATTTAACGACTCTCGCATATAATTTGACTACACTCGACTCGCATTGGTCATTATAGTGACGCACAATAGATGGAAATTATGTATAATGCAGTGCAGCATTGGACACTCAACGCCACTCTGCCTTAGAAGCCCGGCGAATCCATCGGTAACAACAGCCGACAGTTTATCAAAACCCCCATATTGCTGCACGGCACTTTCAACAGCGTTGAATATGTGCACACTAGGGCTGACCCCTATTAGTCAAATAGTCGACTAATCGATCGAAAGGAGCCATAGTTGACTGCCAACTCTTCTTAGTCGAATACAATACAAAAAAATAAAAAAATAAAAAAATAAAAAAATAAAAAAAATAAAAAAAATAAAAAAATAATTTTTTTTTTTTTTTTTTTTTTTTTTTTAATATTGGCCTGGGGCCGCATGGAACGTCGGTGAGGGCCGCATGCGGCCCGCGGGCCGCCAGTTGCCCCTCCCTGCTCTTGACCATACATCTGTAGAAGTTACTGATCATTTTGAACGACATACCAAATTTTCTGTGGTTTTTTAATGTTCTGTTGTGCGTTTGTTGTGAGATCAGGTGAGATCCTCGCTGATGTGGGTTCTGAGGAATTGAAAGGTTTCCACCCTGTCCACCTTTGTCTCACCTTACGCCACAACAATGTGGAACGCCCTACTCACAGCCGTAAAAAAAAAATTTAATCACTACCCTCCTTCAAAACCCACTCTCAAAGAGCACATACGGGAGGCTGCAATTCGAAACTGGCCCCAGTAAATGTCCAAACCCCCCTCCCACCCACCCAACCACCTCCTAATGTACATGTCCCTTCCCCTCGTATGTATATATTTACTGTTAGGATCTGTTTAACAGTACTGTAAATTTTGCATATCTTGTATGTCACAAATGTAACGGTACTGTATATATCTGTATGTATGTCATGTATGTATATATGTCATAAATGTCATGATTAGATTAGATGATTAGATTAGATTATTATATCTGTATATCTGTATGTTGTGTATGTCATTAATGTCACTATGAATTGAAAATGGGGGACCCTGATGTAAAAAAGACGAAAGTCTTTCTCTGGTCTGCATCCCCTTAACAATTGTGTGTATTGAGCCGTACTGTATTGTACCCATTCTGCAATCTGTTAAATGAAGTTTTCATTCAATCAATCAATCAAACCTATGTACAGTGGTGTGTACTGCACACCAGGGCAGTCATTATATCAGAACATACTTGAGGAACCCTGATTGATTGAAACTTGTATTAACAGATTGCAGAATGGGTACAATACAGTACGGCTCAATACAAACAACTGCTAAGAGGATGCAGACCAGAAATGGACATTTACCGGGACCAGTTTCTAATTGCAGCCACCAGTAGGTGCTCTTTGAGAGGGTTTTGAAGGAGGGTAGGGATTGACATTATTTTGCGGCTGTGGGTAGGGCGTTCCACATTATTGTGGCATAATTGAGAAACGTGTTTAGTCCCTTGTTTGAGCCGAATCTGGGTTGAACATGATTTGTGGAGCTCCCTCTGGTGTTGTGGTCATGGAATTCACTGAACTTTGGGAAGTATTTCGACATGTACATGGGTATCTTAGTGGTGTAGTGTATCTTGTAGACCAGGCCCATTGCAAGTTGCTGTACTCTGTCGTCTACTCTAAGCCATCCTAGGTTGTCAAAGTGGGCAGGGGTAAGGTGGGTTTTAGGAGTAAGGCCAAGCAGTAGTATGACCAGTTTGTTTTGTGATGTTTGTAAGAACCATCCAGTCATTAGATCAGAACATACTGGACCTAAGAACCATCCAGTCATAAGATCAGAACATACTGGACCCTAAGAACCATCCAGTCATAAGATCAGAACATACTGGACCCTAAGAACCATCCAGTCATTAGATTGAGTCGAATAGGTTCCAATATTCCATTCTAACAATGAGGAGATATAAAGAGGTTGCTTACCAATAAGGGCTTTAAAAATAAAATAAAAAATTCTGCAAGAGAAGACCAACCCACCCTATCATACAGGACACAATGGTGTGTATCATATCTGTCACCAGTAATAAATCTGGCGGGCGGCACGGTGGGGTAGTGGTTAACACTGTCGCCTCACAGCTAGAAGGTCCAGGGTTTGATTTCCGCTTGGGGACCAGGTCGCCGCGTTGCCAGGTACCCAGGTGGGTTATCAGAGGGGCGACAGTGGCTCAGGAGGTAGAGCAGTCGTCTGGCAATCCGGAGGTACCCGGTTTGATTCCTGCTCCTCCCGTGTCGATGTGTCCTTGAGCAAGACACTTAACCCCTAATTGCTCCCGATGAGCAGGTTGGCACCTTGCATGGTTGCCTCCACCGTCAGTGTGTGAATGTGTGAGTGAATGGGTAAAATGTGAGTAACAAATTGTAAAGCGCTTTGGATAAAAGCGCTATATAAAAAAGCAGCCATTTATCTCCCGGGCCTTTCTGTGTGGAGTTTGCATGTTCTCCCCCGTGCTCGCAAGGCTTTCCCCTCCAGAATATAAACCCAATGGAAAAACATGCAGAACAGATAGCTAACGCAGTCGTGTCTGTGACGAAGATGGACAGGAGCAGTTGGATTGGTCCCCGGGCGCGGCCCCACGCCGCAGCCCATGTCTGCTCCCATGCACGGCATTGTCAATGTGTGCAATGAATAAAGACTCTTCAAAATCCAGTTTAATCTTTAATCTTAATCTAATCTAAGAGCTGAGTGATATACAGATACAGATATACACCCTCATCCTTGCGGGTCAGATGCACTGTGGCAGGGTGGGGTACAGCTTCAACGGAGACAACCACTGCATTGCAAAATATACTGTATAATGAAATGGGTTTGTCAAAAAATAGCACACTGTAAAATATTCTGTTTCCTTCTATAGTCATAGTAGCTATTTTCTGGTGAATTCTCTGTCTCCTGTGTCTCCTCATCACGCTCCACTGAATCATTGAGGTACTATTCGCTGAGTCAGACACATTCCTGAGGGGCAAAATCTGAGCTGCAACCCCCTGTTCAATCAGACCAAATGGATGATATGGGCCCTCTCCAAATTACCCCTGGCTTCTTGGAAAACATCCCACAAAGATCCTTCTCCCTGTTGGACAAGCAATACATTATGGATTCGATGGGGATGAATGGCAAGTCGCCAGAACAGAGACCTCCAGTATGAGCTAAGCTAATAGAAACCTCCAGTATGAGCTAAGCGGGAGCATGTCTATGTTCCCCGGGTCCTATGTTCCCCGCTTTGATTGATTGATAGATTGAACATTTTAGACCACCAGCCCTGATTCCAAACTCTAACCTTAACCAGTTCGAACGAGGGCCTAAGCTTAACCGTTCGAAACAAGGCGGACATTAATAATTAATAAAATAATAAAAATGTATAAAATGTTCAATCTATTAATCAATCAAAGCGGGGAACATAGAACCCGGGGAACATAGGACCTGGGGAACATAGGGATGATCCCAGCTAAGCTAACAGAAACCTCCAGTATGAGCTAAGCTAACAGAAACCTTGAGTATGAGCTAAGCTAACAGAAACCTTGAGTATGAGCTAAGCTAATAGAAACCTTGAGTATGAGCTAAGCTAACAGAAACCTCCACTATGAGCTAAGCTAACAGAAACCTCCAGTATGAGCTAAGCTAACAGAAACCTCCAGTATGAGCTAAGCTAACAGAAACCTTGAGTATGAGCTAAGATAACAGAAACCTTGAACATGAGCTAAGCTAATAGAAACCTCCAGTATGAGCTAAGCTAATAGAGACCTCCAGTATGAGCTAAGCTAACAGAAACTTCCAGTATGAGCTAAGCTAACAGAAACCTCCAGTATGAGCTAAGCTAACAGAAACCTCCAGTATGAGCTAAGCTAACAGAAACCTCCAGTATGAGCTAAGCTAATAGAAACTGCAAGATGAGATGCTAGTTCTGTAAGCAGCTCTATTTTGTACATCTTGTTCTGTGGTTGAATCATAAAACTATTTAAAAGCTATAAAGATGCATATCGCTCCCGCCCACTCCTCGCCCCCGTTTAGACAGATAGGTTAGCGGTTTGTGGACGCTGACATCGTGGGCTGAAGTTCTCACACATAACTCTGTAAGATAGCATGTACAATAGTGCTGTATATATACATTTGTATATTTATATTTACTGCATATATATATATATATTAGGGCTGACCCCTATTAATCGATTAGTCGACTAATCGGTCGAAAGGGGCCGTAGTCGGGATCATCCCTATGTTCCCCGGTTCCTATGTTCCCCGGGTTCTATGTTCCCCGCTTTGATTGATTAATAGATTGAAAATTTTATAAATTTTTATTATTTTATTAATTATTAATGTCCGCCTTGTTTCGAACGGTTAAGCTTAGGCCCTCGTTCGAACTGGTTAAGGTTAGAGTTTGGAATCAGGGCTTTTCAATCTATCAATCAATCAAAGCGGGGAACATAGAACCCGGGGAACATAGGACCCGGGGAACATAGACATGCTCCCCCGTAGTCGACTGGCCAACCTCTTAGTCGAATATAATAATAAAAAAATAAAAAAATAAATAATAATTTTTTTCAAAAGAAAAGAGGCATAGAAGCGTGGCTAACGCTAATGGCACACATACCAGAGGCTAACTGCCTACGAAAACAGGCACAGAGGCACTGAAAGAGGATTTCACCCATCTAATGACCACACTATACTAGACAAATATCAAGATGTATCCATCAGTGGACCAATTGCATGCTTTTGCAAAGGACAAGAAGCCTTCAGTCGACTCCTTCAGACATTAAGCACCCCCCACAGCCCAAATGGAATGATGTCATTGTTAGCTGGGGGGTGTTTCCCCCCGGGAGAGATAGGGGGTGGCACCAGAAGTTAGTTTGTTGTCGTGGAATACACGTGAAAGCAGGTAGCTGTGTGTGATGACGAGCGAGGTATTCACCTGTATGTAACCAATATCAATGGAATTAAACAACCCCAAAGAAGCATAAACCCCTCCTCATTCTTCCTAACAATAAGATATATATATATATATATATATATATATATCAGTCTGAATATACCTGCATATAATCCTTTTATATACTGAGACAATATTATAAGTAACTGACAATACCAATAAGTACATTATACATATAACTACATATAACCTCTCACTTAGTTTCAGTTCCCATTGTCTCAACTCTCCACCAAGTTCTCATTTCCGACAGCACAGTAATGGCATCTGCTAGGCTCAAAACATACAGCAAACTGCCAATACAATTTACCAATAGCAAGACTATTACTCAAGTTCAAACTATTGAACCTGTCACATGTCGTCCCTGTTCACATGCCGTCATTGTCTGTCACGCCTTCATGCCACGGCATATACTGTAGCTCGGTGACAGACAAGACTAATAAATATAAAGCGTGTGTGGTAATATTGCCTTGGAATTTCATAATTAATATGTGTGAATAAATTGGAGAACCATAAATATAAAGCCAGATGTACCTTTCAATAGCAGAGTGGACTAAGTGGCGAAACAGTCTCAACTGTCAGTTGAGACAGCTGCATCAGATAACAGCTGCAACAGTCATTTCAACCCCCACTCAAGCAATGACTAAATTAAGAGAACAAACAACACCTTCTCGAACTGACTATATGTAAATGCTGATCAGAGAAAGCTGGGTTGACCACAAGGCAGACCAGTTTAGACTTGTTGAAGCATGAACACTAACTCACAGACAAAGTAATCTATTAATCAACTGTTTAGTATCAAAAGGTATAATATGATGTCTGGTATCAGTCTTAGAAAGCACTGACTGTACTTGGATGATATTAGACATCTATAGCCATATAGAAGGAATGTTAAAGTTATATATAATTCATTTAAGAGGAGATTTCTGTAGGGACAGACCCAATCAGGAAGACACTGACGGGGGCCACTAGCGTCCCCCTCTGGGTATTGAGTCAAGATCCACACGGGAGATCAAAGGGGGGGGC
Organism: Notolepis coatsorum; assembly: GCF_963971535.1. NCBI lineage: Eukaryota > Metazoa > Chordata > Actinopteri > Aulopiformes > Paralepididae > Notolepis > Notolepis coatsorum. The sequence goes on from NW_028171458.1 coordinate 10,708, forward strand.
AGCCAGCCTCCCCCCAGAGAAACCCAGAGGGAGGGGCTGCCAGCGCCCACAGGACACCCCCCACAAGAAGACGCTAGGATTGGACCAGCCATATGTATTATTGGCTAGAAATGATAGTATATAGGGCCCTACACAGGGTTATTCAGGAGCCTCTCGGACCCAACCAGGGGTCTGGGGGCTCCCCCACCGCTTCGAAACCACCCAGAAACAACCGTGAGCTGATGCATTGTACGTGAGTAAAATCATGGGAAACACCAAATGGTTGTTTATAGATTAGAGTAATGTTGTACAGATCCCTGATCTGTAAACCAGATTTACTCATGTATAATGTGTACAGTAAACCATGTATGTTCAAATTATGTTAACCAAGTGACTGTTTGAGGTGCAGTATTTAGGTTTGGGATGCAAACCTGATTGTGATATTTCTGTACAACAGACAGCTGTTAAATATTCTCTGATCATCTGTTGTATGTAGAAGTCAACCTTCTATTCACCTTGAACTCCTGGCTCTGATCAAATAAATCAGCTGAGTTGAACTACAATTCTGGTTTGTCTGGCGTACACGTTTTATTCTTCATCTGCACTAAGCCAGATGTGGGGACCAACCATTCTATCAAGTATGAATCTTTCCTCCTCCTTTCAGACAATCAATCTCATTGTATTGTGCTACAATAACCTCTAATTATTGTATAAGGTCTGTGGGATTTTACTACAGAAATGGTGCCGTGTTGCCCTACCCCTTTGTGTCTCCCCCTGAAAAGGTGCGGTAGGGTCTTGTTATATGTATCATATCTGGACCGTGCGGTGTGTTGGGGACACGGGGCAAAAGAGCTGGGGTGTTGCTGCGTTTGAAGTAATTAACGATGTGCTTGTTGTCTGAATGGAGGAGGGAGGGATGGAGGTTGGTTGTGTACGCCACTGTTTGGGGCCCGCGGTGAATATGGCGTCTGCATGCAGGGTTGGGGGTTGCGGTGGGAACAACTGGAGCGGTAAATGCAATATTATTAAAAACAGACTGCTTTGTTTTGTCAGCCAGGACAACAAAGAACTGCTTTATACTGAAAACAGACTATATCAACAACAACAATATTTTAGCTTGTGTGTCCGGAGGTATGACGATCGCGCTTGTTGTGCAGTGAACATGCAAACGTAGGCTTTTTGTGTTTGTGTGTTCATTCAGACACAGGAGGCCGGTCTCGGCCCAGCGGGCCACGGGGGTTAGTTAACTCGTATGGAATGTACGTTATGAACTATACGGGGGAGTTGCACCAGGAAGGGTGGTGGCGCACAGACTATCTGGTCATGTTGTGGGAGCTAGCGTCGCATGACGGCAGGTAAAAGGCTTTTCTTGCTAGGAAGCACGGTTATTCTGTTGTATACGACAGGGGCGCGTTCTGAGTATATAATTGCCCTAAAATTATTCTCAGGAAGAGGGCGCAGGTAAGACGAGGAGATTTGACTGTTCTGAAATGGAAGGGGAGCTGGGTCCAAGGTGCATTGTGTCCCTGCTTGTAGTCACAGATAGCGGGACGGGGACCGTGAGTGACGGGTCAGTATGGGCATAATTGCGTCGGGCTAAGGGTTCTGTTACTATTTCAGAACATACGAGTCAAGTATGGTGAAAGGTTGTTGACCCTGGCATGATCAGCGCAGGGGTCTGTGCGATTGCAGGATTAAAACGTAGTAGTTAATGGAGATGTAGGGTGCCGGCGTGTTCAGGGTGCGTAGTACGTTCTCTTGAGCGAAACCGGCCTGTTGATTAATTACGTTCGCTGTGATACAAAAACGATTCGGTCGAACTGACTGATAAGTACTTAATGGTTTTGTTATGATATTTTAATGACCAACGGACATATTATGTTTGAGGCGAGTCCCTGCTGTTGGTTGGAGCTGGCTAGCTCTGTGGAAAAGTCCGCGGTGAAGCTGGGGACGTTACGATGGCGTTATGAGGGAATTGATTAAACACTGTGGCGGCGATTACAAGTAAGAGGCGGTTGAGACGCAAGGTGGCAAAATTGTGGCCGTTTTGAGGGTTATTATTAATGCGGTAACGTGGTAAATGATATTGAGGATTCGCTGCTTGGTGACGTCATGGTGTTGTGGAGAGTATGTAACGTTCGCGGTGCTATGGAGTGAGGCGGAGAAGGTAGGAGAAAGGGTTCGTGTTGAACTATGTGTGCGGCGTTGGTTGGTGTGGATGTTTTAAAAATTGTTTTCTATTGGAGTGGTTGGCTATTTGAAGCTTGTGTGAATTGTTTATGCTTTGGATGGTACTGAGCGAATTGCGTGGATGAACGGATCTTGAAAAGCACGGCTCCCGTGAGGGCCTTGAACGTCGCATTAGAGCTGGCTAAGACTAGTTAGCTTGCATGCCGTTGTTTTGTGGCGTTTGGGGGCGGCAGATTTCACGTTTCGAGTTTTGAGAATGATGTTGGGGAAGGGGTAGAGAAGCGTGATAGATGTCGTGGCAGATTATGGATATCGGGGCATGTTATTATGTTGTCGTGGCAGACCTTGGTTGTCATAGCAACGTTAACAGCCGCTTCGGTTGCCACTGCGCATGCGCGGTACAACGTGGATGGGGTCTCGTGCATTCGGAATAGTTCGCTCAGAGGATAGAAACGGGTAAGAGGATTTTCTGCATTATGTAATATGGCGGTGTTTGTATATGTGTGCATTGTATTTTTGTGTAAGCAGGGGAGGGATGTAACATGTATAGTGGTTAGGTTAGGGGTGATGGTACAGCTCAATACACACAATTGTTAAGGGGATGCAGACCCAAGGAAGACTTTTGTCTTGTTTACATCAGGGTCCCCCATTTTCAATTCATCAGATAGTCAGTCACCCGTGTTAGGTTACATCATAACTTTTATTGCATACATGGTATAAACGGTAGTTTGAGAGTAGTTATAGGAAAATGGCTCTACACTAAAGTTACACAATGCTTGCAGTAAAATCAATTTATCACATGTGTATGAAGAAAGGAGCATTTAGGGCTAACCACTACAAAAGTTATGCTGAAATGGAGGATGCCTACATGTATGATAATTAGAGTTGATGGACATTTCCAGTTTTTTAAATTTGTGTAACGTGTACAATGGTAAGCTTGAGGATAATAATGTTGTGTTTTATGTAGCTTGATGTAAGACACTTGATATAGCTTTAATGACACCATTGATTTAAATAGGGTAATGTTTATATTAGTTGCTAAATGTTTTATAGTGAAATTTGATACAAGCCCGGTTGTGGAGCAGGATAATTTACTGATGCTTGTTATGCCTTGCACTATATAGTATTGTATATTAGTACACTGCACAGTATTGTATATTGTATGGTAACTACGTTTGGTTTATATGCTATTTTGATGACTGTATGATGGTGTACTACGTTTAGACTCTAGGGGACAGCTGCCCCTGGGGAATGAAAAGTGTGATTAACCGTTTAATGTTTACAGATGAAGGGTTGTATTACCCAGGGGGGTAGGAATCCTTTTGAGGCGGGCCAATAGGCCCAGAAGGGGGGTCAGGATGTACAGCTGTTGTTTACAAATGGCTGTTTGTTCTTTTATGACAGGATGGGTGAGATTAGATGCAGCAGGAGAGGGTCAGAGGTGAAGATGCAGGAGACAGTTGTAGAGTGAGAGAACAGTTGGCAGTTATTTTTATGACAGGGGAAATGTTGAGACAGGAAGCGAGCTAATACAGGACGCAGCTGGGTTAAGTGAGTGAGACAATCAAGAAAGTGGCATTCATTTGGGGTTATGACTTATGAGAGTTAACTGGTTGATAAGGGAATAATTTGAAACTGTCTGTGCACTGGACGGCAGGGATGGTTCTAAATTTAGGATGGGTCCAGTCCATCTTTGAAGTAAGGGTAGGAGTGTAGAAATTAAGTGTGAATTGTATTAGCCAGGGATGAGTGTAGCCGGATGAGAGAGTAGAAGAGATGAGCGCAGGGGCACTAACCCATTGTCGGTCTGTGGTTGATTAACGAGTGTATGAGAGAAATGTATGTTTAATATGAATGATTACTGGAGCTCGTAATTTTGGTTGAGCTGGTACAGATGGTATTTTTTATTTGAGTTTAATTTTTGTATGTATGTGTGAGATTGAGATGTCCTTAAGTGAATGATTGAGCGGGGGATGGGGGCAAAGAGGGCTTTGTCTACCCATTCACACACAGGCACACACACACACACCCATTCACATTCACACACACACACACACACACACACACCCATTCACATTCACACACACACACACACACACACACACAGACACACACACACACACACACACACGCACACACACAGACACACACACACGCACACAGACACACACAGACACACATTCACACAATTTGGTCACACATGCATGAAGGTGAGACTAGTCTTAAAAATAACAAAATGTGTTTAGGTAAGGAGTGTATCGAACCACTTGGGTTATACCATTATCATTTGTTTCATATCATTTGTTTTACTGCATTTGATTTGATTTCTGTTGAATGTTTTGTAGGGATGAGGTATTGAATTTAAATTTTTGGATTTCTTTTCTATTTTTATCTATGATTGTGTGGCCTGAATGGGTGTGAATGGAGCCTGTAGAGGGTGACTGTGCTGGCTTGAAAGGTTTTAAATTTCTTTTCTTTTCTTTTTTAATAACCATTGAGGTGGTCTACATGTGACATCTGTTGGAATGTTTTTTTGATTATTTGCGTTTTGTTTGTTGTTTCTCTGTCATGATCTGAGGAGAGGACTGTTGGAGCGTGGGTTGCATTGGGGCAGATCGATGGCAGTTAAGTAGTCCCATTACGTTTTGCATAATGATTAAACATTTGGTGTCTCTTGAGAAATATTTGACATATTGTATAAGGAAAATTTGTTCTGTGTTTTTGTTCCCTTGCAGTTCAGTCGGAGAGGGAGGATGGACCATCACAAGGGGGGGATCATGGGGAAAATGTGTAGGAATACATTTCATTAGATTATGACACGATGGTGTGACCCGTTCAGTCAGTTCCTGTGGGAGATTGTTGGATTATGAAGAGAGGTCGCTTGGGACTCTACCCCTCCTTCAATATAAGCCCCGAATACAAAGGCCGGAGGTTGAGACATACCTCCAGACTGACGGAGTCGTTCGTCTGTAGATCCATGGAAATACAGTCATGGGACAGAATGACGAGGTCCAGGCCTAAAAACAGTGGCTTCAGCTGAGGCTGGCCGACATGGGGTGAAGGGGGGGGGGGCGAAAACGGTCGGAGACTGTGCAACCAAAGCGTTGAACAAGGGCCTCTGTGTGATTGATTGGTGTGTTGGACGGGAAGTGACTGAACGGTAATGACTGATATAGATTATGACACAACGCAAGAGTACTAAACTAAACACATACACATAGTTAGAGTAAAGAGTAAGGTGTAGGTTATGGCCGACGTGGTGGACATTTTTTTTCCCTTGCGTGATGCTCCTCCCTCCCTGTCCGTCTGTGCGCAAAGCGGGTAAGGTTTATGTCCATAGGGATGTTCATAAAAGGGGGGAGAGGTGAGAAGACCAACTGGGTTGATTATGCAAAATGTGATTGGGCTGACTTGGAAAAAGAATTAACAGGAGAGGAGAAGCAAAATGTATGAAAGAATGAAGAATAATCTCTGTGTCTCCACAGATCATGTCAACGGATACCATAATTTAAAAAAAAAATTGTGTTTTACTTTAATATGTAATGTTTAGATTACATTGTTTTAATTGTTTTCAACAAATAAGCCTCTGGCTGTGAGCCCAGAGGAACAGAGCCTGATGATAGTAGGTGGTAAACACTGTTTCATCAAAGGCAGAATAGTTTAATTGGGGATCTGGATGAAGGGGTCACCAGGATTCCCCGGGAGGGGGCCATAGTCAGGGGAATGTGGGGGAGAAAAGAAGAAGACAAGAAGAAACTAATTGATGATATGTACCAAAGAATAATGAAAAAGAAAAATTATGAGAAAAAAGAAAAATGTGAGAAAATTTTGAAAAAAATGATTTTTATTATTATATTGTATGGTTAGTATGTATAGAAAATCAAGTCAATATACAGTATGTGACAATGAGAATTGTCAAAGTGGGGAAATGTGGTAATATTGCCTTGGAATTTCATAATTAATATGTGTGAATAAATTGGAGAACCATAAATATAAAGCCAGATGTACCTTTCAATAGCAGAGTGGACTAAGTGGCGAAACAGTCTCAACTGTCAGTTGAGACAGCTGCATCAGATAACAGCTGCAACAGTCATTTCAACCCCCACTCAAGCAATGACTAAATTAAGAGAACAAACAACACCTTCTCGAACTGACTATATGTAAATGCTGATCAGAGAAAGCTGGGTTGACCACAAGGCAGACCAGTTTAGACTTGTTGAAGCATGAACACTAACTCACAGACAAAGTAATCTATTAATCAACTGTTTAGTATCAAAAGGTATAATATGATGTCTGGTATCAGTCTTAGAAAGCACTGACTGTACTTGGATGATATTAGACATCTATAGCCATATAGAAGGAATGTTAAAGTTATATATAATTCATTTAAGAGGAGATTTCTGTAGGGACAGACCCAATCAGGAAGACACTGACGGGGGCCACTAGCGTCCCCCTCTGGGTATTGAGTCAAGATCCACACGGGAGATCAAAGGGGGGGGCAGCCAGCCTCCCCCCAGAGAAACCCAGAGGGAGGGGCTGCCAGCGCCCACAGGACACCCCCCACAAGAAGACGCTAGGATTGGACCAGCCATATGTATTATTGGCTAGAAATGATAGTATATAGGGCCCTACACAGGGTTATTCAGGAGCCGCTCGGACCCAACCAGGGGTCTGGGGGCTCCCCCACCGCTTCGAAACCACCCAGAAACAACCGTGAGCTGATGCATTGTACGTGAGTAAAATCATGGGAAACACCAAATGGTTGTTTATAGATTAGAGTAATGTTGTACAGATCCCTGATCTGTAAACCAGATTTACTCATGTATAATGTGTACAGTAAACCATGTATGTTCAAATTATGTTAACCAAGTGACTGTTTGAGGTGCAGTATTTAGGTTTGGGATGCAAACCTGATTGTGATATTTCTGTACAACAGACAGCTGTTAAATATTCTCTGATCATCTGTTGTATGTAGAAGTCAACCTTCTATTCACCTTGAACTCCTGGCTCTGATCAAATAAATCAGCTGAGTTGAACTACAATTCTGGTTTGTCTGGCGTACACGTTTTATTCTTCATCTGCATTAAGCCAGATGTGGGGACCAACCATTCTATCAAGTATGAATCTTTCCTCCTCCTTTCAGACAATCAATCTCATTGTATTGTGCTACAATAACCTCTAATTATTGTATAAGGTCTGTGGGATTTTACTACACGTGTTAAAGTGTTTAAAGTGAGTAGAGTGGGTGTTACAGTGAGTGTTTATTTAAAGTGAGTGTGTGCGTGTGGATGTGTGTGCTGTGAGTGTAGATGATGGGTTGTTAAAGGTGCTATGCATTATAAATGTCATTTTTCAGTCTCTAGCACTGTATTATAGTAATAGGAGTTCGTATCAATGTGTTTTTGGGCCTAAATACTATATTGGCGAATTCCTCAGCTACAGCCCATCCCCTCTTTGCCTCTAGTAAATCAGGTCATGTTGATTTGACGACCTGGTGCACGTCACAGGGCGCTGTTTATAGCGCACGGTGATGTGATTGGCTCTGTGGTTTTAGTAATGCCCGCCTCCATTCTTGCTACCTGCAGGGTGGAAGGTTTGTCCAGAAGATCACTAATCAGCTGAAGCCTGATGCGGTTCCCTCGGTCTTCGACAGACAGACCGGCGTTAGCTCTCGGGACTCGGGAGCGATCGCTAGCTACTTAGCACCAGCCGGGGCCGGCGTTAGCAACCGGGAGCGTCGTTGAGCATTCAGCCTGCTGGCTACCTATATCCACTTCAACCAGCGTCGCGGAGCATTCAGCCTGCTGGCTACACAGCTTGTCGGTGTGCTAATAGCCTCTGCAAGCTAACGGTAGCTGGCTCCAGGCTATTAGCACATCGACAAGCTGCTGGAGCTCCCGACGCTCGGCTGGTTGAAGTGGATCTAGGTAGCCAGCAGGCTGAATGCTCCGCGACGCTCCCGGTTGCTATCATGTGCAGGTCCTCTTCTCAGACCTGTGTGGCAAAGCACTGCACACGCATCATGCAAGCTACACATCGCTGCATGTTGATCAATGGTGGCCCACTCGGTGCATCACAGTGGGCTACTATTGTGCTAACAACAACCGCGGTGTCCGGCTTGTCGGCCGGCATGAGTGCTCGATTTGGGTTGGTTCTCTCCTCCTTGTGTGCCCCCGTTCTCGCGGGTGTCCTGCCGGGGAGCTTGTGGACGCGACAACAGCGGCGGCCGTAGCGTTAGTTAGCTCATAGCTATTGTGTACCACTAGCGTTACGGCGGGCTCGAGCACCCTACGGCTGCCGCCGTTGTCGCGTCCATGGGCTCCCCGGCAGGGTACCCGTGGGGACGGGGGTGTACAGAGAGGAGATAACCATTTTGTGTCGGGCGTGCATGCCGGCCAGCGAGCCGGACGTCGGGATATGTTGTTAGCACAATAGCTACCAAGCTAAGCTATGTTAGCTTCTAACGGTGTATACACAATATGTACAACGACACAATGATTTACATTATTACAAATATGGTAACGTGGTTGTGGCTTTTACAAATAGTGGTAACATATATATAGATAGACACTAGTACTGCTACATCTCTATATTTATGACATACCATATTTGTATTGCTACAGTACTGCTCAGTACTGCTATGATGGAGACCAGAGAAAGACTTTCGTCTTGTTTACATCAGGGTCCCCCAATTTCAATTCATGGTAACATTTTATATATATATAGATAGACAGTACTGCTACATCTCTATATTTATGACATACCATATTTGTATGTAACCTGAAACCTAATCTCTGACGGGGAGATGGGCGGAGCTATTTGGTGGGTGGCTGTCACTCAAAGCATTCTGCCAGAATGGGTGGAGCCAAGCCAATAATAGCCTGCTTTCATGAGGCTGAAAAATGCTGGTTTTGAGTACAAGATTAGAAATATAAAACAATGATTATTTTTGGAATAAAAATTACAGATGTGTTACATAGACTCACAGGAAGTGTGTAAAGTTGCCCAAATAATGCTAGGAATAGCAGTGCATAACCCCTTTAAATAGTGTCATTGTCGTTGAGCATCCTGATGGCCTGGGGATAGAAGCTCCTTCTGAGTCTCTCTTACTGGCCATGAGACTCCGGTATCGCTTGCCTGACCGCAGCAGTCCAAAGAGGCAGTTGTTTGGGTGACTAGAGTCTTTGATTATTCTCTTAGTCTTAATGCTCCTGCAACGCTTGTTGTAAATGTCCTGGAGAGTGGGAAGTCCACCTCCAATTGTGCGTTCGGCTGAACGGGCCACTCTCTGTAGTCTGCTACAGTCTTGTGCAGTGCTATTCCCAAACCAGGAGGTGATGTTACCAGTCAGGATGCTCTATATTGTGCATGAGTAGAAGTTCTTAAGGATCTTCTGACTCACTTTGAACTTCCTTAGGCGCCTAAGGAAGTAGAGGCGCTGCCGTGCCTTTTTCACTACACTGTCAATGTAGTAGTCAAGCAGCCGTCTGATAATCGGAAGGTTCCCGGTTTGATTCCCGGGCAGCATGCCGAAGTGTCCTTGAGCCCCTAATTGAGTGTGAGTGAATGTTGTAAAGCGCTTTGGATGAAAGCTGTTATATAAATACACCATTTACCATTATATATATCTATCCACATCTGTCTGTACATACCTCCATAATAATCCTTTTTACATATCTGTAGATACTATATCTATATAACCCATATAACTGTAACCGACCCCAAGCGCAACGGCACAGAGAGAGTTGTTTCAGAGTTAGCCAAAGCAAGGGCGTATTTATTCTCAGAGTCACAAGATAGAATTAGGTTGAGCAACAGAACAAACAGGGAATCTGGCATGTGAAGAATGTTGCGGCTCTGCAGATTCTCCCAGTAGGTGGTGGTGAGGAATTAGCTTGTGACGTCTGAGCCGCTCTGCAGATCCTCCCAGCATACACTCCAGGTGGAAACGGAGGGAGAGAGAGAAATCCCAGTTAGCCCAGCGCACAACAGAAACAGAGAGGTGACTGATCCAAATAAATATCCAAGTGACTTGATCTTCGGTGTGATACACACAGTTAGCAGAGTCCAGAGAAAAAACAATACGGTAATCCAAAGTGTAAATCCAACAACAAAAATTAGGTGAGAACAGTATAACAAAAACGGGATCTCTTCGGTGTTTCACAAACACACAAAAAATGGGTGATCCAAAAAGAACTGTTTCCAAAAACTCACCAGAGCGCAACGCGTAAAGCGGGCAGATAAACGAGGCGCAGCTTCGTACGGGGAATCAGGTTCTCCACAGGGATACTTCACGAAAGTCCTGGGGAGCAACAGACAGGGAACAGCGAACGGGAAAGACAGGCAGATGCAGGGAATATTCAAAACGATCCAACATCGATACTAGGGGAATCAGGGTATATAAAGCCACAGGGCGCTGATGACAAGCTGTGACAGCTGCGGGATGAAATTGATCATTGCTCCAGAAGCGTGTGGTGGGAAGAGCACCAATCAACACGGCATCTTACAGGAAAGAAGCGTGTGGCGGGGAATGCAATTAATTAACAAAATACCTTAAAGGAACGGAGCGAGTGGGTGGGGAGCGGACCAAACCTCACAGTATCTCAATGGGACATTCCTGGATAAATAAAGGATAAATAGAAATTAAATAATAGCATGTACAATAATGCTGTATATCTATTCTTACTGTATATATATATATATATATATATCCACATATGTCTGTACATATATAATCCTGCATATAATAATTTTTACATATCTGTAGATACTATATCTGTACATATCTTTTACCTACTCTTACTAGTTACGCTGCTGACCAGTACGACTTACTACCATAGTGTCGTTATACCTGTATCACTGTACATATTAATACTACAACTCTGTACATACATCTGATTAGCACTATTACTCAGTAGTACTCATTTATATATTTTATACCCAGTTTAATTACCTGTACATTGTATATTACCATCAGTGTTTAAACTAGGCTATATAGTTTATCATCAGTGTTTTTAAACTAGGCTATATAGTTTATGTTAAAGTTAGAGGTTCTATGTAGGATTGTTAGTAACTGTCTAACTGCATATATAACTGTTTCCACTAGAAGGCGCTCTAGGCGGAGCCACTCATGATACCACCAGGTGGCGAGTATAAAAGGAGATGTCTCCTCCCCCTCTATCTCTTTCTCCACCAGCCTCTCAGTGAGAGGAGAACTCATGTGCTGCTGCTCATACCATGTGAATGAATAAACCACACCAAAGGCTAAAGATAGAAACCATGGCCCTCATTCATCAATGTGTGCGTAGAACATGACCTATTTCCACACGTAAGCACGGAATGTAGAACTAGTGTACGCACAGGGAAGTCGGGATTCATCACACGGTGCGTACGCAGGCTCTATGCTCCTCCGTGTTGATGAATACCACTTTGTTCTACCGTCAATGCTCGTGCATGATTATCCATATATGGTCATGAAAATGAGGAAACACCCCCCATGGGATGTGAAATAATGGACGGACCCGAGCGGAACTCTGAGAAACTCCACGAAGATTGTTCACTGCTGTCGAACCAAGAAGACACTATCGCGTATTATGGGATAAATAAAAGGCGGACTTGTAAACGGTGATGTCAGATATCAACGGCTCCCTAAGACCATTGCTGCAATTCTGCCTGGACAGCTCAAAATACTAATAAAGACCGTTCGTTGACCACTGTTTGGCGTTGGTTGTGTGTCATTATAACCGTGCTGTAATATGAATGCCTTTATTAGTTGTGTTCGATTGGCTATATGATTTTTAGAGGCATCTATTTTGTTGTCGGCTAATAAAGACCGCGCTGGAATATGACTGCCTTTTCCCGTGTTGTTTGATTAATACCCAGGGATTAAAGTTCTCCTCAATTTTATTCCAAATCGCGATGGATCTCCCGTCGATTTTCTACCTGCTGCATATGATTTCTAGAGGCATACTACAATCTATTTTGATGTCAGTATTGGGTAGCCTATATAAACAATAATAGAGAGCATATACAAGAACAATGAATCTCACTGCATGTATGATGTAGCCTGCCTTTCAATACATGAACTTGAATTCCATCATGTTTGTGTGCGGGACTCACAAGGCTGTTGTCACAATGGGTGGTACTGGTACAGTAATAATTACAGTCCACACAATATCACGATCCATGCCATAGCCTATGTTCTATTAGGACATGATCTGTGACGACAAATGTTCTAGAATGTTTGAAGATATCATACTCTGACAGCATGCCTATGATCAACAAAAACGCGAACTTGAATCCCATCATATACATAGTCTGTCCACTATCTGGTGTCATTGCAATGCGTTTTCTATTCTTTCTTATACAGTAAAAAGGGGGAAGAACACTATATTCATATGACTTGTATTCTGCTTACAGCTTCGAAATTCCACTTGTTTCGTTTAACGTAAAGCCTTTAAAATATAATCAAGACGTTCCCGTGTTTCTGCGGTCTGCGCAAAATAATAACGAGTTGAGCTTTATGATTTATGATGAATTGAAAATGGGGGACCCTGATGTAAACAAGACGAAAGTTGGTCTGCATCCCCAATTAACAATTGTATGTACTGAGCTGTACTGTACTGTACCCATTCTGCAATCTGTTAATAAACTTTCCAATCAATCAATCAATCAAGCTACGTGGAGCGCAGTCAGTCAGTAGCCTACACCCCGTATATTCCGATAACGCTATATAAACCATGCTGCATTCATTCTGAGAGAAAGATCTATTATTCCAAATGCTATTTATAGGGTTTTGACCATAATTACACTACTGTTGCTATTTTACAATGAACTATAATGAACTACGGTTCGTACAGAACATCCAGTGTTATTATGCACAGAAGCTCATTTCCTTGTTGTAATAATATATTCTACCACTGGGCACCAGGTACGCCTGGTCTGACCTGTGCGTAGATGTAAGCACGGAGTCAAGTTCAAATCGAAATTGATGAATCCCACTCTTTGCTTAGAAATGATCGTACGCACAGGGTAAGCACAGATCTGTGCGTAGAACACGTTGATGAATGAGGGCCCATGCCTCTTGACCACATTATTGTCGCCCCATAGCCAGATTCTGTCAACAGGATATGGGCCCAGATCACGCCGGGGCGAAATAATAAGGGTAGCAAGCTAAGCAAAAGTATAGGCTAGGTTAGCACCAGGAGCACCGCGTGGCTAGACGCTAGGCCAACAAGAGCTAAAGCTACGCCTACCATCAACCAAGAGGATGGCGACCAAGGGAAGGAGCAAATGGCCCTCATTCAATGGAAAAGCAGAGGACTACAAGCTCTGGGAAGAGCGCATGTTATGCTGCATGCACGGTGCGGGACTGAAGGCGATGATCTTGACAGCCCCCATGGGACCACTGACGGCGGAAGAGCAAGCCCTGGACGACCAGCGTAACGCAGACGCATACTGTGAGTTAGCGCCACTGCTCGACGACACAGGCTTGAGGCTGATATTCTGTGACACTAAAGACAAAGGCCAAGAAAGCCTGGGGGTGTTGAGAGAGCATTACATCGGGCGAGGAAGACCCCGAGTCGTGGCCCTCTACATAACACTAACGGGACTGAGGAAGGGGCACACCGAGACAGTGACCGAATACGTCATCAGAGCTGAGCAGTCCATGACGGCATTGAAGAGTGCAGGAGAAGCACCAAGCAATGGGCTAATGATGGCGATGGTGATGAGAGGACTACCGGAGCTGTACAAACCGTTCACACTCCTGGTAACACACGGTTCAGTGGACATGACGCTGGGACAGTTCAAGGCCAAGTTAAGAAACCTCAGAAGATACCCACCCAGCAGCTGCGGAGGCGGGAGAGAGGGTGCTGAAGCGACGCCAAGGGAGAGGACCAGGACTACGGCGGAGCTGGGGTGTTGGCGATGCGGAGAGAAAGGCCATCGGAGAGGCGACTGCACAAAGACTGTCTGGTGTAGCTTCTGCAAATCCACGGGGCACACAGACAGAGCGTGCATGAAGAAACACGACCAGAGCGCGCGATACGCGCATGGACAAGATGACGGCCATGGACGAGACGGCGGCCATGGACGAGACGGCGGCTACGGACAAGATGGCGGCTGTGGATAAGATGGCGGCGACGGTCGACATGAGACAGATCGAGATGATACCCGGAGAATAACGGGACAAGAAGACTTCGCTTTCGGGGCGCGGACAGCGTGCATCGCCAGGCCGGCGCAGCTGCAGCGGGCCCAGAGGAAGGGACTGATCGTGGACACAGGTGCGTCGTCCCATGTCATCAACGAAAGGAGTCGGTTCAAGAACTTTGACAACACTTTCCACCCGGACAGGCACAGCATGGAGCTGGCAGACGGGAAGCGCACCTACGGGTTGGCGCAAGAGAGAGGAGACGCACAGGTATGCCTCACGGACAGTGGGGGGCGCCAGCGTACAGTGACGTTAAAGAACGCTCTCTACGTACCATCATTCCCACAAGGACTATTCTCTGTAATAGCTGCTACTGCAAGCGGTGCCAAGGTATTCTTCGATAAAGGTAAACATTTTCTTGTAGAGCCTGACGGTACACGGTTTGACATAAAGATGTACCAGAGAATGTATTATCTGCAAACAGAGTGTAACGACAACGACAAGTGTAATGATAATAATGATATGTGTAGCGTGACGGTCAGTCACGATATTCAGACATGGCACGAGATTATGGGTCATTGTAATTACGAGGATTTACTGAAACTGCAAGCAGTGACAGAAGGCATGCACATTGAAGGTGAAAAGCGTAGACCTGACAAAAAATGTGTAGTGTGCAAAACGGGGACGTTTACTCAATCGAGAAACAGAAATCCCGAAAAAGTAAAGTTACCACTTGCGCTAGTTAACACGGATCTAGCCGGTCCAGTAAGCAACGAGTCCATAGGAGGCTTTAGATATGTACAGTCTTTTACAGATGTGTGCACAGGGGCAGTGTTTGTTTACTTTCTCAAAGCAAAGAGTGACACACTCCAGGCCACGGAGAAATTCCTGGCAGACGTAGCCCCTTATGGTAACGTAGGATGCTTGAGGTCCGACAACGGAACCGAGTTCACAAACAGAGAGTTCCAATCACTGTTGAGAAGGTACAAGATAAGACACGAGACGTCATGTCCATATCCCCCACACCAGAACGGAGTGGCAGAGAGGAAATGGCGCACCCTTTTTGAAATGGCTAGGTGTAAGCTAGAAGACAGTAACTTACCTAAGAGCCTATGGCATTATGCGGTGCAAGAAGCCGCTTACACCAGAAACAGGTGCTTTAATAAGCACACGGGCACCACCCCGTATACAGCACTGACAGGAAAGAAGTGTAATCTAGCTAGAATGCACAAATTTGGATCAGTGTGTTATGCGTACCTGCAGGACAGGGGAAAGCCCGAGCCCAGATGTGAAAAAGGACTCTTTGTAGGGCACAACAAGGGAAGCCCCGCTTTCCTAGTTTATCATCCCGGTAAAGGGAGAGTGCAGAAACACATGCTAGTCAAGTTTGTCACAAAGACAACATGTGGCGGTTAGGTGGCATAGCGGAGATTGCGTTCGTCACCAACCCCGGAGCTGTGAGCTGGATTCGCCTGTTCGAATCCAGCTTACAGCTCCGGGGCTGTCACCAGCTTGGCTGGCCGTTCACACTAATACAATTGGCTGTATTAGAGGGTGGGAGAAGCTGGCGGGGTGGGTCCGGGTCATTGTAAACAGCGACTCCTACAGTTCGGTCGGGGCGCCTGCTAAGCGCGGATAGGACCTGAGTGGGATAGTGTGATCCTTCCACACGCTACGCCCTTTCAGGGAGGATCTGCGCTGCCAGGTGAAAAGAAGCGGTTGATTGGCTGGACGTGTGTCGGAGGAAGCACGTGATAGCCTCCACTCTCCCAGATGATCTGACTGTGGGGGGTAAGTGCGCAGCGACCAGGAAGGGGATTGGGAATTGGCATACGACTAACATTGGGATGGGAGAAAATCGGAGGAAAAATGGAGGAGGAAAAAGATCAATAAAAAAAACAAAAACAAAGACAACATGTGAGAGCGAGACACAGACAGAGGAGCCAGATCTGGACTCCAGAGTAAGGTGTGTAGAAACAGAGACACATCAGCCCAGTGTACTTAGCACGGTCGTGCAGGCAGACAGTCAGCCACCCCCAGAGGGCGATGACGAGGAGCACCCGAGGGTGACGTCAAGTGCCCCAAGGGAACACAAACCCCCAAAGTATCTGACAGACTATGCCCGGAAAGGGAGTGACGAGGATGACAGTACACTTACCACCCTTGATTACTGCTACAGGGTAGTCAGTGGGGTACCCCTGACCTTTAAAGAGGCCATAGTGTCCCCCGAATCAAGTAAATGGGAGAGAGCAAGGGATGAGGAGATGAGGTCCCTAGAGGACAACCACACCTTTACTTTAACCAAGTTACCAGAGGGCAGACTGTGAGATTGTGGTCTGGAACACAGCCCAATTGCTGAATACACAGGAGAGGAGATAGGAGCGGTTTCAAGGGTTTTAATGAATGAGCAACACAGGAATTGGGGGGAATAGAACAGGGTTATGTTCTGTCTTGTGGCTGCCGTGGCGGCAGCGAGCGAGCAAGTGGTCCTTGTTCTTGTCTTGGGAGCTGCTGGGCTGCAGCGGGTGAGCAAGTGTTCCTCTTCGTCCAGCAACTCCCGGACCACGTAGGCCGGGTGGTCGTCTATCACCAGCGGAGGAGGGGGCTCCGGAGCAGGGGGAGACAGGGGACTGGAGACCACCGGTTTGAGCTGGGAGACATGGAAGGAAGGGTGAATGCGCATATGGGGGGGAGCTGGAGCTTGACAACAGAGGGATTTATGAGGGACAGGATCTTGTAGGGCCCCACGAAACGGGGGGTTAGTTTCCGTGAGACGGATTTGAATGGCAGGTCTCGAGATGAGAGCCATACCATCTGACCTGGTACATAGGCGGGAGCCGGGGTCCGCTGGCGGTCGGCGAAGCGCCGGTTCTGGTCCGTAGTGCGGAGCAGCGCAGCCCTCGTCTCCTCCCAGATCATCCTGCAGCGGCGGAGATGGTCTTGCACCGACGGCACGGCGATCTCCTCTTCCTGGGCAGGGAACAGCGGGGGTTGGTAGCCCAAAGATGACTCGAAGGGGGACTGACCTGTGGCCGCCGAAGACAGGGAATTGTGGGCGTATTCGACCCATGGCAGGAAGGTGCTCCAGCCGGAGGGGTCCCGGGCTGTCACGCAGCGGAGTGCGGATCCCAGGTCCTGGTTGGCCCGCTGCGACTGGCCGTTGGTCTGTGGGTGGAACCCAGAGGAGAGGCTGACCGTGGCCCCCAGAGCCCGACAGAAAGCCCTCCAGACCTGGGATATGAATTGAGGGCCCCTGTCGGAGACGATGTCGGAAGACGTGGAGCACCATCAGGTCAGCGGTCTCTGCAGCAGAGGGGAGTTTGGGAAGAGCAACAAAGTGCACAGCCTTTGAGAAACGGTCAACAATGGTGAGGATGGCTGTGTTACCGTGTGAGAGGGGAAGGCCGGTGACGAAGTCCAGGGCGACGTGCGACCAGGGCCGACCGGGGACAGGGAGCGGACGAAGGAGCCCGGCGGCGGTCGATGGGAGGCCTTCGCACGAGCACAGACGGTGCACGCCAGGATGAAAGCGTGGGTGTCCTCTCTCATGGTGACCCACCAGAAGTGCCTCTTCAACAGGGATAGTGTCCGGTCGATCCCAGGGTGGCACGCGAACCGGGAAGCGTGAACCCACTCGAGCACCTGGGAGCGGACAAGGTCAGGGACAAAAAGCCAGTTAGGTGGACCGTTACCTGTGTCCGGCTGGGCACGCTGTGCCTCCCTGACGATGGACTGGATCTCCCAGGTGGCGGTGGCCACCAGACAGGACATGGAGAGGATGGTGTCGGGGTGTGTGGGACCCTCCTCGGGGACGAACTGCCGGGAGAGGGCGTCTGGCTTGGTGTTCTTGGAACCAGGCCTGTAGGTCAGGGTAAAATTAAACCTGGCGAAGAACAGCGCCCAGCGAGCCTGGTGAGAGTTCAAGCGCTTGGCCGTTGAGACGTAGGCGAGGTTCTTGTGGTCCGTCCAAACCAGGAAGGGGACCTCCGATCCCTCCAGCCAGTGCCTCCATTCCTCCAGGGCTAGCTTGACCGCCAGGAGCTCCAGGTTCCCGATGTCGTAGTTGACCTCGGCTGGGGTTAGGCGGCGTGAGAAGAAGGCGCAGGGGTGCAGCTTCTGGTCGGTGACGGAGCGTTGGGAAAGAACCGCCCCCACTCCAGTGCAGGAGGCATCCACCTCCACCACGAACTGGCGGGACGTGTCCGGCTGGACGAGGATGGGTGCGGTGGTGAAGTGCCGGCGCAGCTCGGCGAAGGCGGAGTCCACTGCGTCGGACCAGACGAAGGGCACGGAAGGCGAGGTGAGTTGGGTGAGGGGCGCCGCGACCAGGCTGTAGTCCCTGATGAAGCGCCGATAAAAGTTGGCAAACCCCAGGAAGCGTTGGAGCTGTTTGACGTTGGTGGGACGGGGCCAGTCGAACACCGCTCTGATCTTCTCGGGGTCCGCCCGGATCTTGCCGCCCTCAATGATGTAGCCGAGGAAGCCAATGGAGGAGACGTGGAACTCACACTTCTCTGCCTTGACGAACAGCTTGTTCTCCAGAAGGAGGGTGGCTACACTGCTTAAATGCAGGAGGAGGATACTCCAGGTTTAAATACGGGAGGAGTAGAATCCAGGTTTAAATACCTGAGTGGATTCCATGTTTAAATACAGAAATGGGTCCCATGTTTAAATACAGAGGTGGATGACTTACCATGTTCTAAATGATTTAATTATGTGGAAAAGATCCTGAGATGTTTTGACTGATGTAAGAGATGTATAGAGAAGCTGTGGGTAGCCTCATTTGTTAGACAACCTGTACTCGCCCTGACCTATGTTTTGTAGTGAGTAAAAATGGTCACAGCATTTTGCTGACCCCACAGAAAAGCATTGAACTACGTCAAAAACATGTTTTTCGTTATCCCAAAGGTACAGCAGACGAACAGCTGTGTTTCAGAAAGGGCAGCAAGGGTTTAGGACTTAAAGACCACAGTGATACTATCAACCTGTGAAGCCGAGTGTATGTTTCTAGCTATGACAATGCAGGAATGTGTTTATCTAGAACAACTGCTCGAAGTGATGAACACCTATGTATATATGAAAACTGTTGTTTATCTAGAACAACTGCTCTAAGTGATGGACACCTATGTATATATGAAGACTGTTGTTTATGAGGGCAACCAGGGAACCATTGTGATTGCTAGTAACCCAGTGTGCCGACATAGATGTAAACATGTCGATATAAAATATCATCTCATCAGATCTATCATCAGAGAAGAAAGAATGACACTGATTTATTGTCCAACGGACGACATGGTAGCAGACACTATGAGGAAACCTGTTCCAAATAGAAATTGAAGAGATTTGCAGAGGTCATGTTTAACGTGTAAATATTGACTGCCATACTCTTTTGATGTTTTTGGATTGTATTATTTTCTTTGTAAAATGCTTTTCGGAGAAGTTATCCAGTATGCTAATACAACCCTAAGTGGGAGTGTTAAAGTTAGAGGTTCTATGTAGGATTGTTAGTAACTGTCTAACTGCATATATAACTGTTTCCACTAGAGGGCGCTCTAGGCGGAGCCACTCATGATACCACCAGGTGGCGAGTATAAAAAGAGATGTCTCCTCCCCCTCTATCTCTTTCTCCACCAGCCTCTCAGTGAGAGGAGAACTCATGTGCTGCTGCTCATACCATGTGAATGAATAAACCACGCCAAAGGCTAAAGATAGAAACCATGCCTCTTGACCACATTATTGTCGCCCCATAGCCAGATTCTGTCAACAGTTTATCATCAGTGTTTAGACTAGGCTATATAGTTTATAATAATAATAATTTAGGACCTGCTCCGAGGTCATCAATTGGCACACATGCGATGCATGCATGCAATTCGTATCTGCGATTAACCCATCCCGTCGTCCTTCCCCCCCAAGGGCAGCCGGGAGCAGACAGGCGTCAACGTGAGCCGCGCCAGGGGACCAATCCAAGTGCTCCTGTCCGTCTTCGTCAAGGACGCCACAGCGTTATTATCAGTGTTTAAACTAGGCTATGTTGTTTACCATCAGTGTTTACACTTTTTCTTGCCGTTGTAAGTTATGCATTTCACCCCATTAACCCCTAACTGCTCCCGATGAGCAGGTTGGCACCTGGCATGATCCACCGTCGGTGTGTGAATGTGAATGAGTGAATGTGTGAGTGAATGTGTAAAAAGTGAGGGACAAATTGTAAAACGCTTTGGATAAAAGCTGTTATATAAATGCACCATTTTACTTTTGATCATATCCACAGAAGCCACCTGGTTCACTGTGGACGACGGATCTCATTAGTATCCATCAGCATCAGCGTCCCGACTCTTTACCTCCACGACTATCTTACAGAGAGGCACCAGGAGATACCACTGCACCCGTATCGACGAAGCTGTCACTTAGTGATCAAATTGAATCCGAGCGCTGGCAGAGGTGGCGCGGCAGAACGGCTAATTTGATTTACAGCCTTTCCTCGGTCCCGTTATCTTCCATAAATATCCCTTATCTTTTAAGGCGAAGAGGACGGCGCCAGGGCGTAGGGACGGTAGGACGGACGGTTCCCCCGGCTGCTGAGTCACTCGTAGTGAGGTGCTCTCTCTTCGCAGGAGGAAGTATGATTGTTGTGCCATGTCTATAGTGCGTGTGTGTGTGTGTGTGTGTGTGTGTGTGTGTGTGTGTGTGTGTACACAGTGTGTGTGTACACAGTTTCTTTACTTAAGTAAAAGTAGAAATACTCAGATAAATGAGTACTCTGGTAAAAGTGAAAGTCCTCCATTCAAATTCTACTTAAGTAAAAGTAGAGAAGTATTTGCAATTGAATGTAAAAGTATGCGTTCTACATGACGTGTGTGTGTTCCAGTACTTGGGAGAGCATCAAACCTCCATCTATCTAAAGGTTATGTTAAAGTGGTATGTGGTCCAGTTATGCTGCTCTGATTAAAGGTTATGTTAAAGTGGTATGTGGTCCAGTTATGCTGCCCTGATTAAAGGTTATGTTAAAGTGGTATGTGGTCCAGTTATGCTGCTCTGATTAAAGGTTATGTTAAAGTGGTATGTGGTCCAGTTATGCTGCTCTGATTAAAGGTTATGTTAAAGTGGTGTGTGGTCCAGTTATGCTGCTCTGATTAAAGGTTATGTTAAAGTGGTATGTGGTCCAGTTCTGTATCGTTAGTGGCTTAGCTTGGCATCGCTACTGCACTATCTCGCGTACGTGCACGCGTACTGAATAAACCACAAATGTACCTCTAATACCAGTATTAGTCTGACCACACCCCTCATCAGCTTACCTTCATAAGCAGGTGTGTGGTCACCTGCTCTCCTCCTTCTCGCTTTCACCACAAGGAAGAAGTGCCTCGGTAGATCCCCACACTTGACACCATGATGGAAGGAATTGGATTAGGAACAGCTTGGGAAACAAGGATACGTTGACATCATATCTTTATTTTCTCTCTCACTATTTTCGAGAAAATACGGCGATATTGTCTTCGTACTGGAGTGTCTAGAAGATGATGATCATTCTAAAAACCCTCCACCGGTTTTCGTATTGGGAGCACGCCGCTGCATGCTTCTCAACTGCAGTTCCTTGCTGTGTTTGTTGGGGTGAAACCTGTCAGGCCACAGCTGAACTGTCGGACATGCCGCTGTTGTGAGGAGCGGTGCGTTCCAGGTTGGGTGAGTAGTGTTTGCTGGCGGGCTCCACTTGTCTGTTAGTGCTATGGGGGCTACTTGACAAAGTTTATGGAAACCGGCCCCAGGCTAGGGTCCTTTGTTTAGCCGCCTAGGCGACAGAAGGCCTTGGTCTGGCGACCATTATAGTTTTAACTAGTGGGCCGCGACCATTGACACTGGTGATCCCTGTGTGTTCTGGACGAGTGGATTCTCTCTGTCACCGTGTTAAGACCCCATCTTTCATATCCAAATGAGAGTATTCCTTCACGAGGGGATATGTGCATGTAATGTGCGATAGCGGCAGATTCATGTTCAAAGTCAGCTATACAGGCCAGTTGGTACTGTGCTGATTCCGCCGGACGTGGTAATGTCACCGTTGTGAAGCGGTGTTGACGTCTTGTTTTCTCTTTTCTCTTAAAACGTGAGGAGGGTTCAGAACGGCGGCCTGTCTGGGTGAGTGTTATGTCATTGTTTACATGTTCATAGCTTACGGTTAGCCGGTCAGTGGCCTGGCGCGGGGTAGCTTAGCTTCTCACGCGCCGCCGGGAGCTCGCTTCTGATCGCGTGCGTCGTTAGATCGGCGTCTCGCGAGCGGAAGCAATAGCACCCGAACGGTTGGAGCAGCCGTTAGCTTGATGCTATTCTGTTGAACGTGCTTTGATTTTAACATGTTTTACACTCTTGACCACGACGTCATCCTTGACAGGGGATGTTCGTCGACCCTGCCTGAGCCTAGACGGGGATTGCGTCAACAAAGAGGACTGTAGCGACTGGTGGAGCGGCGACGCTGCCCGGATCGAACAACACAGGACGGCTGTGTTCTACGGTGTCTTGTGACTGCACTTCGCTGATCTGCGTTCCGGGTAGGTACGGGGTTGGCCAGACCTCATAACACGTCTTCTGGTTTTACTTTGCTAAATGTATTGTGAATAACGGTGTTTTTTCCCAAAACGTGTGTTGTTGCAATGCATTTGGGATACGTTGCGGGTTGTGTGTGAGCTGTTTTTGTCACTGGCAGTTAGCTTCTCCGTGCGAATCGTGATGTATTGATCTGGTTGTTGTGTGAGAAACATCATGGTGTTTATGTGTACCGTGTACTCACTACTAAGGCAACTAACCTATGAAGCTATGCTTGGTGACAAGTGAGTAAAGGAATGTTCTTTCTCAGACTGTAATGACAATGAACAGTGAGTTCACACATTAACAGGTTTTCCTGTTTTAACTGGCCGTATTGAGGGTAAAATAGGAGGATTGTGTTTTTCCCCCCCGGTTCCCTGGGGACTTTATCACCTCCTATCAGACATGTTGTGCATTAATTGTGTCTTTTGTGTGGTAGGGATACGATGTAACTCTTAGCTTGATTGCTGAGGTTGTGCTAAATCTGCTGGAGAAACTTATTTCCTAAAGGGAAATTGGTTTGGTTGCTGTCATGTGTGCTTAGCAAGGCCTGTGGTCGATACTAATCAAGAATGATGTATTCTCTCATTGTGAAAAAAACGGCGTTCCTCTGTTGAGTGTTTTTGCCATTTTTTGTAGGTGATGATGGGTTGTGTGTGTCATGTGACCTACAACTGGGTTGTACTGGCCACAGAAGCACATGTGTATGTTGGACCGGGGTTCTTAGAGCCTTCTCTATTCTGTGTTTTTCCTTAGTAAAAATCAGATAGCAGGTTAGCTCATGCGCTGTGTGGAGCTGTGAAACGCTTCATAGAGCTGACTATGACTGTGTCATATTCTCTTTTTGTCGTTACGTCGTATCATGGGTGTGGGGTCGTAAAGGGGTGAACTGGTAACCTTTCCTCTCCCCATTGTTCTGTCGGTCAGGGGTACACCCCCTGTCCTTCAAGGTTCCCGTCACGTGGCGGTTCGGCACGTTACGGGGGGGGGGGGGGGGCGGGGGGGAGGGAGTTCCTGGTCCCATGGCCTGGTATATTGGGCGTGTGCACCGCAGGAATTCCCCCGCCATAGAGTACGTCACCGTGCGCGTCTCTGTTGGTAGGACTTCCGTGTGCTGTTCAGGTCCATGTGATGGATCTGTTTTCAGGGGGGGTGGTCAGGGCTCCTCCTCACCAAGCGCCTACTCAGGCCTTCTGTGAGTTCGGACTCCTTCTTCCATGTGAGGAAGCCTCCATCAGAGTACAGAGCCTTCCTCCTCAGATTGTCAAAGTGAGTGGACCCTCTAGAAGGGTCCTTTTCTATTGTATGTATATTCGATTCAATTCGTTTATTGAGTATGTATGGGTTCGGTGCCTCTTCCCCGGAGGCCCTAAAACCAGTTTTTTACATGGCTCAAGGTGCAATATATTCTTTTCAATCTGTACAGCTCGCGTGGGAAGTCTCTCTGGGGATCCCCGTCTCTTTCCTATGGGAGGGTGGTGGGATGTAAAAATGTGAACATTTTTTACCCCGGCTGTGTAGACTGGGATACATACTGTTGATGCTTCCTTCTTTCTATTCCAGAAGTGTTGGAGTTAGGGAGTGTCACACCCCTCTTGTCGTTCCCCTGGGCGCCTTGGGGATTCAATGACAGGTCTAAATAGCCTGTTCATTGATGGGGGTGTGTCCCGACGCACGTATAGTGCTAGCTCGCTGTAAACAGGCGATTGACTGGCACGCCTTGGTTGCTTGTGGTTGAAACAGCGTTTTTATAAAGCAACTGAGATGGGGGTTTTTCCTCTTCCGGCGACCACATCCCATGACCTGGGTGGGTTGTCGACGGATTCTCGTTCATGTCTGGGGGATGATGACGGGATGGATCTGAACATATGTAGTGGGGTCTCACGCCCTTGGGGTGGGCCACCAGGCGCGGTTCGTCCGAACGTCTGGGTGGCGCCTTCTTTTCATGTTAAGATCAACACGCATATCTGCCCTTCTCCTGGAGTAGGCATGTCGGCGTGGTTAGGGCACGGGACTGGTTCTGGTCACGCTGGTCCAGATCAGTTGAACCCGTTGTCCGCCGGGGATGCAGATCTGCTGTTCTGGTACCCTGAGGGACTTGGGCTTTTTTCAGGGGGAAAAATGCCAGGTCGGTCTGGGTGTCACAGGGTTAAGCGCTATGGAGACCCTGGTTGGGTATGTTTTTACTCAGCACTGTCGTCATGGCTTACAGCCATGCCATTCTGTACGCGCTCGATCTCGTCGGATCTCGGCCGCTACACAGGTTGGTCCTGGTTAGTACTTGGTTGGGAGACCGCCGGGGAATGCCAGGTACGGTGTGCTTAGGGGCTGGTTCTCCATTATTTTTCGCTCCTCTCTCACGCATGGCGAAGAGGGGCCTGTGGGGGTGGTTTTTTGACCTCCTCTGGTGACCCTGTGCTTCCCGTACCGCCAGGCCCGGTCCGAAGTGATGTTTGCGACCCGTAGGCCTGGGTTAACCCTTTTTGGAAACTGAAACACTTGTACTGCGGTATAGCCGGTGTATACCCGCTGGTGTGTTTTGGAGTTTTTTCTTGAGGGGTTATAGGAACAACCACCGCATTGGGTAACACCGAGGTGGTTGATTCCCTGGTGTGTTGGAGCAGTGTCAACTCCCGGGTTCACCGGTTGAGGGTGCCCCTGCACGTTCATGACGTCTGCCAATCGTGTCAGCCTTCTCTGCCTCGACCCCTCTGGGTGGGGGTTGTTAAATGGAGGCTTGGTCATGCAACACCGCCAGCTTACGCTCCTTCCGCCGGGGCGGCTGTGTTCAGCTGTCCCCTCTGGCGCCTGTCTCGTCCGCAGTCTCCAGGCTAGGGTTAACAGCCTGTTGCCTGGTTTTTCCCCGGTGCGCTGCCTGCTTCCGTTGGTTAACCTTTTTTGTGTGCTTACGGCCATGCTGACTGCCTATTCTGCAGGGTCAGTGTGCCAGGCGGTGTACTATTGGGGGGACGGGGCCCGCTCGGCTTACGGCCAGACCGACCTGAACGCGCCCGATCTCGTCCGATCTCGGAAGCTGGGCAGGTTCTGGCCTGGTTGGTTCCGCCTGGGAATACCAGGTGCAGTGACTGAGGGGCCTTTGTCCGAATACGCTGGCGATGTGGGGGGCGGGGCACTACGTGCCCACCTGGTGGGGTCTTGATGCTGGCATCATGGACTTCTCCGGGCCCCCATTCTAGGGAGTCCAGTCCTTTTGGTGGGTCTGGGTCTTCCTTCGTGCTCCGCTGCTACGGCCTTGCCACGGGGTTGGGTTTGCCCTTGACCCCGTGATTCTGGGGGCAGTAACGAGGTTGTTCCTCCGTTCGTTCCCGGGTGGCATGCGGGTTGTGCGTGTGTGTAGTCGTGGGGTCAAGCCACGGTCTGCTCACCCTGTGCGTTGAGTTGCTTGAGTGCCTCTTCGCACGGTCGGGTCCGTCGCCCTCCCGTGACGTCCCTAATAGGGGGGCTACCCTCCATTAGGGGGGGTCGGGGGGGCTCGGCCCTCCCTGTTCTGATGGTTTTGGGGGGCTGTCAGCGGGGTGTATTTGTCAGCCAAGTGGCTCCGCTTGGCCTCCCTTGTGCAGTAGCGATGCCAAGCTAAGCCACTAACGATACAGAACGTTAGGTTATGACTATAACCAAGTTCTGTTAGTTAGGGGCGATGCTTGGCATCGGACGGCCGCTGCAGCCCTTGTCCTCACCTTGTGGTGAAAGCTTGGGAAGGAGGAGAGCAGGTGACCACACACCTGCTTATGAAGGTAAGCTGATGAGGGGTGTGGTCAGACTAATACTGGTATTAGAGGTACATTTGTGGTTTATTCAGTACGCGTGCACGTACGCGAGATAGTGCAGTAGCGATGCCAAGCATCGCCCCTAACTAACAGAACTTGGTTATAGTCATAACCTAACGTTATGCTGCCCTGATTAAAGGTTATGTTAAAGTGGTATGTGGTCCAGTTATGCTGCCCTGATTAAAGGTTATGTTAAAGTGGTATGTGGTCCAGTTATGCTGCTCTGATTAAAGGTTATGTTAAAGTGGTATGTGGTCCAGTTATGCTGCCCTGATTAAAGGTTATGTTAAAGTGGTATGTGGTCCAGTTATGCTGCTCTGATGAAAGGTTATGTTAAAGTGGTGTGTTGTCCAGTTATGCTGCCCTGATTAAAGGTTATGTTAAAGTGGTATGTGGTCCAGTTATGCTGCCCTGATTAAAGGTTATATTAAAGTGGTATGTGGTCCAGTTATGCTGCTCTGATTAAAGGTTATATTAAAGTGGTATGTGGTCCAGTTATGCTGCCCTGATTAAAGGTTATATTAAAGTGGTATGTGGTCCAGTTATGCTGCTCTGATTAAAGGTTATGTTAAAGTGGTATGTGGTCCAGTTATGCTGCCCTGATTACGTCCTCTTGAAGTTGACAGGCTTCAAATGTGAAAGTATATATATAAATACCATATATATGTGTCTTCACAAAATCATCAAGGGGGGTATGGGGGGGGGGGGGGGGGGGTTGTCTTACCCCGAAACTACGATCGTTGCCAAAAGCATGTTTTAGGTCCGGTAAAATACGACGCTGTGATTGGTACAAAAGCAGGTTTTAGGTAAAATAAATACCAGCAGGTTACCTAAAATAGACCTTACCTCAGTCAGAAGGTACTCCAAAATGAATAAATCCCAGTTGCCATGGCGATCGCAATTACTCGTGTATATTGGGCATTGCTATCATACGGGAAAGAATAGGTCTGAGGCACCAAATCTCCGACCGATTGCTATGTCCTGATCCACTCCGAGGCGGAAGCAGCCCGAGATAACTCAGTACTGGAAGACAACTGATATCCCCAGTTCAAAAGGTAGGCGATACTGCCACCTGGCGGGATTCGATCGTCATTGCAATTCCAATGTAGGCAGCTGTGCCTACGCTCAGAGACACAGGCAGCTCCGAGCGTTGGCGACGAAACACGAGTATACTCGTTTTTGGCACCCAATGAGTTAATAGACAGAATAAAAGCAATGCTTAAAATAAGAAAAATTATAATCGCATGCAGGTAATAATGCAACCCGTCCTGTTCCCGTTTGTTTATTTGTTTATTTCATTTTAACTAAAGGGTACGTTCCGGCTTAGACAATCCGGCCACAGTTTCGTAGTCGTTGGTAAATGTAAAATTGTTGGTACTCACTAAGTACATTAATAAGATAAGATATTCCTTTATTGATCCCCTTGGGGAAATTCATGCATCATTCTGTAGCATCAGGGCGGAGGGGGGGTACAGGTATGGGCAGGGTAATGATAGAAGACATAAATATAGGCATACAATTATAGTACGGTAAAAAAAAATAAGTAAGCGGTGTAAACAATATATTTAACTCTGAATATAAGCATATGTGCTAGTAGGCAGTGTAATCAAAGGTGCAGATGAGGGTCTGTATGCCCTATCAGATATATTATACATTACAATACATATGGTCAATAACACTTATAATCTGAATATATATACTGTAAGTATACAGTACACAGGTGCAGTATAAGGTGCCCTAACTGGCATGATATACGTTCTAGTCCGTGCAGTGTATAGGTGAGAGTCAGATTAAGTAGTTTACTAAGTAATTAAGTACTTACTAAGTATATTAAGTATGATACTTAAAGGGACATTTCACTTTAGTAGAACTTCTCAAGTTTCAGCAGTCCTACCTCTATCCAGTGTTGTCATGCCCATTCAAGCCGGGGGGGGGGGGGGGCATGCTTTTAACAACTGACATGCATTGTTGTATGTGTCTGTAGCCTGTGTCTGTCCCTCAAGCTTGTTTACATTGTCAGACAACTGACACAAGTACTGTATAGTCTGTGAAAGGTTGACATTAACATTGGACTCCAATCAGTTGGATATGTGACACTGTTTTGATTCCACATAATAGAAGGTGATATTTTTGTGATCCTTTATTTTTCACCATGTGAGGTTGGACACAATGTAATGGTATAGAAGTGTTGGGATCCAGGAAATTATCTCTGAGTAATGGAAAATGTAGCTTACTGTACCAATGTAGCTGCCTGTTGTACTATGTGTCTATCTGGGCCAGTTTTAGTGAACCATTATAAAGTAAAGTTGGACACTGCATTGTGTGAGTACTCATATTACTGAGTAATGTTACATTTAGCAGCTCAATATGGCCACCTGTTGCCTAATGTTGCCATACCTGTAGAATGTATTGGCGTCTCCACTCTCCACGTCACTATATTCTGCGCGTTGCAACGTATTTTTCCTTGCAACTAGTGATGCAATTAGGGTACTGTAACCTCAGTGTCTCACAAGGCCACTAACGCAGGAGATGCTGGTATCGAGCCCAGCTCTCGGCGTTGCTACCTGCCAATATGGCAGTTTTTTTCACACATCGGTATCGGTCCGATATCAAGATTGGGCCGACATTAAAAAAAAAGATTTTTTTGATTTTTTTTTACATATTTCCTTTTATTTAAATTTTTTTCATGTTTTGACCTTAAATAGTTTCAAAATATCACTAATTTCTGAAAATAAGTAAAAAGAAAATGCGTTTTGGAAAATAGCTCTTGATTATCATAAAAAAGTATTGTGTGTTGTCATGTTTGTTTATGTGTTTGTTTAAAAAATAATAAAAAAATAAAATACAAAAAAAAAAAAGGTGTTTTCTATACAGAGATATCGACATCGGTAAATATCGGTATCGGCCAGAACAGCAATATTAATATCGGTTATCGGTATCTGCCACAATTTTCACATCGGTGCATCACTACTTGCAACATAATTTTTTTTCCTGTTTTGTTGCTTTGCTTGATTCACTTTTGAATAAACCTCTGAATGATGAATCGCCACATACTGTTTTGGAACTGTTTTGCACATAGGCTCCGTTGTTTCTTCCAACATGGTGGAAATAGAGTTTGGCATTCAAAACCTTCTGTGAAAGGCCTCTATTTTATCTTGGATAATGTCTTCATGTCCTGTGAAAATAATTCCCACTTATTTGTATTTGGTTACCAAATGACGTAAGCCTACGTCCAGTAAAAGTGCTTGTTTCTACCACTGAACAGAAATCTTGCTCAAACAGAAATCCTGTGAGGTGCTACCTTAGCATTATCTAAAAGTTAAGAACAATGTGATAGTGTTTAAGTGCATTTCCAAATTGTGCCTGCAACATGTCACCCACTTCATGTAACGTTCATAGACTTACTGACTATTGATATTTAATTTCAAACCTTTATTTTTTTTGATCCACTTTTTCTCCACATTTTCTATTTTTCTCCCATCCCAATTTCGTATTTCCAATTCTCCCCTCCCCTGTCTTGAACGTTGCTAGACTATGCCTCCCACTGGTGGGCTGTAGTGAGGATAGAAGCCTTGCATCACATGTCCCCTCCGGTACACGAGGAGGCAGCCTGTCGCATCTTTTCACCGCAGCAGCGCAAACTCTCAGTGGCGAGTGTTACGTTCTGGTTGCTGACTGCTGTCTGGAACCACCCACCATTCTGTCATCTGTCACTTGGCTACTGTCACCTGTCTCCCCTGTCACTTAGTGCTGTCACTTAGGGTATGGTTCCTGATTGGCTGTCACGGGGGGTGTGTGTGGAATGTTAGAATGTGGTGTCTATTTAACCTTCCTAATTTCTGCTTGATATCCGTCAGGTCTTCATTATAGCGTTCGGAGATAACGCGGGCGGTTCCGGTTCTGGACCACCACTAAGCTCCATTATCTTATCCCCTCTTCTTCCTGCCACTCGGCATTGTATCCTAGTATTACTCTTTGTGTTCTTTACTATTAAAACGAACCTGCTTAAGAGTACACCCTCTCCGTCTCTGTGATTGCATACCACAAATGGAACTCACCTACCTCCATCCTGACAGGCGAGGAGTAGCGAGTGGGAGGCTCACGCTGCCCCCGATACTTCCTGTTTCCGGCGTCACCCAACCGACCTGTAGGAGTCGCTGTCCACAAGGTCCAATCCCCACCCACCGGCTTTCCCACCCTCTAACACTGCCAATTGTGTATGACGGCCGGCCAAGCCGGTAGCAACGCCGAGAGCTGGGCTTGATACCAGCATCTCCTGCGTTAGTGGCCTTGTGAGACACTGAGGTTACAGTACCCTAATTTATAGCGACTATGAGCTTACAAAACAAGGACACAGTTATCAGCACATTCATGGGCTCAACAAAATAAGATAAGAATAAACAATACAATTGGTTAAGACACTGTCGACACACAATGGTCGGAGTTCATATTTTAGAATGTAGAATAGGTTCCAAGATTCCATTCCAACAGTGTTGTAATGTAAGGGGGACGTTTACCAAATAAGGGCTTAAAAAAAATGAAATTGTAGTTACACCTTTAACACATTGAGTGCCAGCAGCGGCCGCACTATTTATCGCTTGAATGCCAGCCTTTTTGGACTGATTTTCCGATATTTCATAATTTTCGCGGAGCTATTTCTATATTCTATATTATGGCTATGTGTCTAATACGCCTGTCGCTTATCAATGACTTGCTTGCAGTCAACATGTACGAAACGGATTGTTTTTTCATCGGTACATTTCCGTTTATACCATTTTGAAAAACTGACGTTTTTGGAAATTACTAGAAAAAATAAAGATTCCGTGATAATAGCTCTTTAGTGGAATACACACAACACGTTGTCATTTTCCGGCTGATTTATGAATCGTTTTCAAATAAACGCTAGATTATCGATAGTATATCTGTACTTATGCACGCTAGAGAAGCGGGCTGAAAAATCGATTATCTATGACCTGGTCAGCTCTAACGTCATACATACACATACACACATATGGGACACGTTGCGAAATATGTGAAAAAAACATCTGATTACCCCAAGACTGGTAACATAGATTCCTTACTTCACATCAGATGTTCTGCAAAAAGATTATTCCAATTCCTGATCGCCATTCCAAATATTGATTTTATTGATCCAACGTTAGGTACTCGAAACAGATAATCCACGCTGCTCTGAGGGTCCACACTGAATCCAATCGTCTCGGGTTACATGCCTGAGAAGTAAAATGTGGATTCCGGGTTTCCCCCCCCCATGCATTTTCATTGAGTCCATTCCAACGGGTGCATTACCATCCGGGAGACGATAGGGGGCGGTATTTTCCCTGTTCAAGCTCATGGACAGTCCCAATGATAACGTGAGGCTAGATTGATGAAAAATGAATGGATATCGCTAATAAAAGCAATAACGATTGTATAGGAGCCAAAGCACTCATGAGTTATATAGATTGAAGCCTGTATTTCTAGACCAGGGAGCCTTGCCTACCGTTTTCCTGTGGAAAGAGCCGGCAAGTTGATTTACGGCTTTCAGGTGTGGAGGAATTTTGTCATGTGTCGAGTCGGCAGTGATTTTGGAGACTGGGAAAATACAGTTTTCTTACCTTGTAGTAGTGACGTGAATATTTCATGGCAGTAAACAGCCAAACAAGTTTTAGTTTAGGAAAATAGCTTTAGGATCACTTCTATAAAGAAAGACTTCGCTGTGGAAGAATTATTATTATAATTTGTATTTTGGCCATGATCATTTGGCATAAGATATTGAGGGCTATAGGCAAAGTAAATAAACTCCCTTTGAAATGGTGACCGCTGTGTCATTTATGTTTAGACCTTTTTTTATTTGTATGTCAGCTCTTTGACTGCCAGAGTGGAGTGGACTCAACCTTGATGACTCAGACTCGGACTCGGACTAGGGTAATGGGGACTCGCCTCTGGCTCTTCTTTGGTGACTCAGACTTGGACTCGTACTCGAACACTGGGGACTCAAGACTCGACTCGGACTTGAGATTTAGTGACTCGAGTACAACACTGGCTGGCACAGTGATCTCTACTCCTGTGAGCAAAGGACAAATAACGGCATTGTGCGTGAAGTCTCTGGAAAGCCAAAACAGTGGCTTTGTTGTAAGATTCAAGCAACATGCAACAGATGTTGTCCTCATTAAACATGATTTCAGAGATGAAAGATGGAATTTGTGTTTTACATTTCGAGGGAAAATCCACCATCAGTCAGTCCTGTTTTGTAGTCAGAGCCACTCAGTTCTGGAACATCCTACCAACTGAAATAAGACACTGTGCTACCTACCACACCTTTACAAAAAAACCTCAATACCTGGTTATTAACCAATCAAACATGTACTGTAATCACTTTTAATCATTTCATTGTGTATTTTATTATTGTTTTTATTATTATGTTGGATTACATGTATGTGGATTACTTTTAATGTTTCTGTTCTAGGTGTATTGTCGGTCTCATAACATCTTGCCAAAAGGACTACAGTTGCGAATTTGCCAGCTGGCTAAAACTGATACATTTACAGAAATGTTTATTAATGTGTACTGTCCTTTTTAAAAAATAAACTTGGAACTGAAACTGAAACAGCTTTGACATTGTGCTGTTCTTACTGATGTTGGACAGTTCAGTTATTATTAGGCAACTGACTGTCTCCTGTTACGGTTTGGTAGGTGTGTTGGACCCAGGTGCAGTGCAGAACAGAGAAGATGAGATGCAGGTGTAGGTTTTCAAACAAAGGGATACTCTTTTATTTGAGTAGATTAATGAACACGCATGTGTGAGTGCGAATAAATAAAAGGGGAGAAATCACCGTCTCCAAAACACGTTAAATAATAATAATAATAATAATAATACACAAAGTAATCTACACAATAAACAGGGGAAAATAAAGGGGAGAAAGCAAGGTCTCCAAAACACGTTAAATAATAAACACGTAAAACGACGGTGCTGCATATACATATATACTGCAAGATACACTTTCAATAACGAATTCATACGGCAATCAAAATGACACAACAACTCAGAATACCGAGCGAACATACTTATCCTCCGTGGCAAGGAGTGATAAGACTTACACAGCAGGGGTGTAAAAAGTACCCAGAAATGATACTTAAGTGAAAGTATGGGTACTGTTGTGAAGGGCCAGATTAAACTGAATATATATATGTATCGTTTGATATACCTTGTATATTATTTATATATATACACAGAATATCCCTTTACCTGCGTACAAACCAGAGTAATATTC
This sequence comes from Notolepis coatsorum, assembly GCF_963971535.1. NCBI lineage: Eukaryota > Metazoa > Chordata > Actinopteri > Aulopiformes > Paralepididae > Notolepis > Notolepis coatsorum. The sequence goes on from NW_028171458.1 coordinate 44,658, forward strand.
GCTCTCCTATTGGACAGCGGCCCCAGGCGCCAACGACCAAGCCCCCAACGGCAAGTTCAAAGGCAACTCCGGGCATGTCAGTACATGCCCAGAGTCTGCGTAGTAATACGAGACAAGAACTGAGGTTGGGACTAGATATTCACTTACGTATAAATACGGCACAGGTGTAAACAGCAGCAATTCGTTCATTCAGTACCTTACCAAAACCTAGTAAAGCCTTCACCACGAGTCAACGTGCAGTGTAGTGAGCAACTTTGCATCTAAATAGAGCATTGAGAACCGCGTGCGAATAGAATGTTAAAGTGTCAGAGTTTAACGCAGTAACGTTGAGTTCGACTTAATCTAATGTGAAGTAATAGTTGATCATTTATTGTATATCGTGCGGCTACAGTTCTTCCGTGACCAGCATTACCATCGGTTCGTCGTGTCTTTAGCTAGTGCACTTATCCAGGCTGTGCGGCCTAAATCCGTGCCCACACCCGAGGAGTCCTAGGCGAGAACCGTTGGATATGTACACAGGAGAATCGGCACCGGCGAATGCAGAACCATTTCTGGTTGGATTATATTGCTTTGGAACCGTGACCACCGGAGAAGAGCACCGTTGATTCCACTGTCGTTTGGGATTTAACCTTGTGAGGATCACCACTCGGGCCCGCCTCTTGGAAGGGGCTGGCTAGCTGTCGTCAATGCTGTCGAGCATATTGGATTACAACTATTGCCTTTGTCTGCTGATCAAGGGAGTACAAGCACCGGCTCCTGTATCTGGAGCCTCTTTATTCCTCGTTGACTCAGACTGGGTACCCGAACATTCCTCTACCCCTCCCGGCTTTACACCCCGGAGGGAACCCTGTGTCTCCAGTTGGTACCGGTGTGGCCCATATAATTGCTATACCACAGGTGGCGTCAGCTTAGACCCATCATAGTATTCCTACTATTCTCATTGACTTATGCTCTTGACTGACTTTACGTATATTCTTCGCCATACAAGCGCGACTCTAATTCTCAATCTGTAACCTAACGTTGCTTAATAATAATAAATAACCCTCCAATATAATTTATGTGTCAATGCCGTATTCTTGTGTGGGTGTTCACCATCAATATTTGATGTACTGTTTGGCCAGTAATTAAAGTACATAACTAGTAGTGGTTTAATATATCACAATCTTTAATACAGTCAGGGTTTTGTAACCCCTCAGTTACAGGTACCGTCTCAAAATCGTACTCAAGTAAAAGTCAGAGTATCTGGATAAAAACACACTTGAGTAAAAGTCACAAGGTTTCTACTTTTAAATGTACTTAAGTACTAAAAAGTAAAAGTAAAAACCTTTTTTCGGACTATTCTTCTGATAGCAGGTGTTTAATCAAAGATCCCCGCTTTCTAGTCTTGCACAAGGACCAATCAGCATTGTAAGGATTCGTTGTTGGTGTGGACCCAATCGCAAAAACAGGAATGAGGAAGAGAGACAGACAGGACACAACGGGGTGTAGTTGGAAAAAGGCTTTACTTGGCTACAACTACAACAACAAAATAATAAGTACCACAGCATGCTGGCATACAAAACAATACCTAACGTGGAGAGCACAGCACGGAAGAGTGCTGCGTCGAAACACAACCACGCGTTGATATTGATAACAACGGATGTGATAAGATAGATTAACGGACCGACAGGGGAGTGACAGGAACAAACAGAATATATAGGGAGACTAATTACTAACAAGACACACCTGGACAGACAAACAATGACAACAATATATAGTAAGGAACAACAATGAAACATACAAATACAACACTAAACCAGACCGGGAAACAGAGTGGACCACACAGACAGGAATACATTTAACACATTGAACATTGAGGTAAACACTAAGGACATCAGGAGATTAAACATATGAATACCGATTAACAGAGGGAGTAACGTAATGAGTCCACTAGAGTGAGCTGCACGGCAGGTCTTCTGAGGTGGAGGGATCGTGTGGCCAGCCTGAGCAAACAGGGGAGGAATCGAACCAGGCTGGGAGAGCGGATCCTGACAGGACCCCCCCCTCGAAGGACGGCTTCCAGACGTAACGGAAGCAGCCACGGGGAAGGCGGGGGGCCGGGACCCTAGGGAAGTTGTGGGAGAACACGGGGAGAGCCTCGGAGAAACGGGGAACAGGATCAGGCTGGGGCAAGGGGGGGGCTGGAGACGGGGACAGGGGCCCGGTGAGGGCGGCCAGAGACAGGAACAGAGGCCCGGAGAGGGGACCGGAGCGGGGGGATGGCGTTAACAGCCCAGGATCCGGGGCTGGGACCAGAGACCCCGACTCAGCCGGCGGAAGAGTCGAGCGCCCTGCAGCGTGTCGCCACTGAGGTCGACCCGGCGTGGAAGCAGACCCGGGGGAGGCGGCAGGACCAGGACGCTCCTCCTGGGTCTCGGCGTGGTAGGCCACACAGGGACCCTCCTCCCGAGTTGGTTCGGTGGTTGGTTCGGCGTAGTCCTCCCAAGGACGTGCCCCCTGGGTTGCCTCCGCATAATAGTCCTCCCACCAGGGTGGCGAAGGGGACCTGTCGAGACGGGAGCCCCGTCTCCTCCTGGGGCTGCGGCGTTGAGAGCCGCGCCTCGTCCTGGGGGCTCCTCGGAGGGCACAACCCTTCAGCGGGCATGGCGACGCCTGGTCCCTGGAGAACATTCCCTGGGGCTCCATGTCCGCGGAGGAGGTGGCGCTGGCCGCGGCGGTCGTGCTGGCAGTGAGGCCGGTGGAGAGGTTGTGCCAGGTCTCCCTCGTCCTGTTTGCTGGGTCCAATTCTGGTCGGTCCGTTCTGTAAGGATTCGTTGTTGGTGTGGACCCAATCGCAAAAACAGGAATGAGGAAGAGAGACAGGCAGGACACAACGGGGTGTAGTTGGAAAAAGGCTTTACTTGGCTACAACTACAACAACAAAATAATAAGTACAACAGCATAAGCTGGCAGACAAAATAATACCTAACGTGGAGAGCACAGCACGGAAGAGTGCTGCGTCGAAACACAACCACACGTTGATATTGATAACAACGGATGTGATAAGATAGATTAACGGACCGACAGGGGAGTGACAGGAACAGACAGAATATATAGGGAGACTAATTACTAACAAGACACACCTGGACAGACAAACAATGACAACAATATATAGTAAGGAACAACAATGAAACATACAAATACAACACTAAACCAGACCGGGAAACAGAGTGGACCACACAGACAGGAATACATTTAACACTTTGAACATTGAGGTAAACACTAAGGACATCAGGAGATTAAACATATGAATACCGATTAACAGAGAGAGTAACGTAATGAGTCCACTAGAGGGAGCTGCAGGGCAGGTCTTCTGAGGTGGAGGGATCGTGTGGCCAGCCTGGGCAAACAGGGGAGGAATCGAACCAGGCTGGGAGAGCGGATCCTGACAAGCATGGGTATGGGCGGGTTAATTTTCCATTGATGGGGATTTGATTGGCTGTTTTTAAATAAAGAGCGGCCGCAGGATTAATAATGTTAACGTTAGTTCGGCGAGAGAAACAAATATACTAATTAAAATGGTTGGACCTGCGAGATTTATACTTTGTACTTTGTAGGTCTGCATTTTAAATGTAAGGAGTAAAAAGTATGTTTTTTTTCTCTGAAATGTAATTGAGTAAAAGTAAAAGTATACAAACCTAATAATACTAGAGTAAAGTACAAATCCCCCAAAACAGTACTTAAGTATTGTAACAAAGTACAATTACTCAAAGTACTTTACACCCCTGTTACACAGGCAGGTGCTATTCACGGACAGTTTGGTGATCGACTGACAGGGTTTGTACCAGAGCCGTTGAAGATAGAGTTCGGACACTCTCATAGGCTTTCATTGTTATCATGGAATGCGGAAGTGGAGCGCCTCATGTGGCGGTCGTAGTTCCAAGCTCTGCGAGCAGGACAAGTTTCCAGCTTTGAACGCGATTACTTTTCATTGTTTACGAGGCACTCTTGCTGGTAAGTTTACTTTACTTTACTTACTTTGTACATTTTAACGCATTAGCAGACCACTCATGGATTTAGTCAATATTGGTATTTTATGTAGCAAGCTTTAGTTAATGTTTATCGTAAGTTAATAGCTTGTTAGATTCTAAATGCAGTTAACTTAGATAACGTTACCATACTGACGTGACGTTGGCCTAACGTTATATTTACCAAATTATTTGCAGTTATTGGTGTTTCTCTCCCACCCACCCACCCCCTCCTAATGTACCCTCCCCATCATATATACTCTGTCAGGATCTATGGGTAACAGTACTGTATATTTGAATACCGTTTATGTCACAAATGTATCAGTACTAAATACCTGTATGTTCTTATGCCATAAATGTCATGTATGTTGTGTATGTCATAAATGTCAATATGAATTGAAAATGGGGGACCCTGATGTAAACAAGACAAACGTCTTTCTCTGGTCTGCATCCCCTTAACAATTGTGTGTATTGAGCCGTACTGTATTGTACCCATTCTGCAATCTGTTAAATAAAGTTCTGTATCGTTAGTGGCTTAGCTTGGCATCGCTACTGCACTATCTCGCGTACGTGCACGCGTACTGAATAAACCACAAATGTACCTCTAATACCAGTATTAGTCTGACCACACCCCTCATCAGCTTACCTTCATAAGCAGGTGTGTGGTCACCTGCTCTCCTCCTTCTCGTTTTCACCACAAGGAAGAGGTGCCTCGGTAGATCCCCACACTTGACACCATGATGGAAGAAATTGGATTAGGAACAGCTTGGGAAACAAGGATACGTTGACATCATATCTTTATTTTCTCTCTCACTATTTTCGAGAAAATACGGCGATATTGTCTTCGTACTGGAGTGTCTAGAAGATGATGATCATTCTAAAAACCCTCCACCGGTTTTCGTATTGGGAGCACGCCGCTGCATGCTTCTCAACTGCAGTTCCTTGCTGTGTTTGTTGGGGTGAAACCTGTCAGGCCACAGCTGAACTGTCGGACATGCCGCTGTTGTGAGGAGCGGTGCGTTCCAGGTTGGGTGAGTAGTGTTTGCTGGCGGGCTCCACTTGTCTGTTAGTGCTATGGGGGCTACTTGACAAAGTTTATGGAAACCGGCCCCAGGCTAGGGTCCTTTGTTTAGCCGCCTAGGCGACAGAAGGCCTTGGTCTGGCGACCATTATAGTTTTAACTAGTGGGCCGCGACCATTGACACTGGTGATCCCTGTGTGTTCTGGACGAGTGGATTCTCTCTGTCACCGTGTTAAGACCCCATCTTTCATATCCAAATGAGAGTATTCCTTCACGAGGGGATATGTGCATGTAATGTGCGATAGCGGCAGATTCATGTTCAAAGTCAGCTATACAGGCCAGTTGGTACTGTGCTGATTCCGCCGGACGTGGTAATGTCACCGTTGTGAAGCGGTGTTGACGTCTTGTTTTCTCTTTTCTCTTAAAAAGTGAGGAGGGTTCAGAACGGCGGCCTGTCTGGGTGAGTGTTATGTCATTGTTTACATGTTCATAGCTTACGGTTAGCCGGTCAGTGGCCTGGCGCGGGGTAGTTTAGCTTCTCGCGCGCCGCCGGGAGCTCGCTTCTGATCACGTGCGTCGTTAGATCGGCCTCTCGCGAGCGGAAGCAATAGCACCCGAACGGTTGGAGCAGCCGTTAGCTTGATGCTATTCTGTTGAACGTGCTTTGATTTTAACATGTTTTACACTCTTGACCACGACGTCATCCTTGACAGGGGATGTTCGTCGACCCTGCCTGAGCCTAGACGGGGATTGCGTCAACAAAGAGGACTGTAGCGACTGGTGGAGCGGCGACGCTGCCCGGATCGAACAACACAGGACGGCTGTGTTCTACGGTGTCTTGTGACTGCACTTCGCTGATCTGCGTTCCGGGCAGGTACGGGGTTGGCCAGACCTCATAACACGTCTTCTGGTTTTACTTTGCTAAATGTATTGTGAATAACGGTGTTTTTTCCCAAAACGTGTGTTGTTGCAATGCATTTGGGATACGTTGCGGGTTGTGTGTGAGCTGTTTTTGTCACTGGCAGTTAGCTTCTCCGTGCAGATCGTGATGTATTGATCTGGTTGTTGTGTGAGAAACATCATGGTGTTTATGTGTACCGTGTACTCACTACTAAGGCAACTAACCTATGAAGCTATGCTTGGTGACAAGTGAGTAAAGGAATGTTCTTTCTCAGACTGTAATGACAATGAACAGTGAGTTCACACATTAACAGGTTTTCCTGTTTTAACTGGCCGTATTGAGGGTAAAATAGGAGGATTGTGTTTTTCCCCCCGGTTCCCTGGGGACTTTATCACCTCCTATCAGACATGTTGTGCATTAATTGTGCCTTTTGTGTGGTAGGGATACGATGTAACTCTTAGCTTGATTGCTGAGGTTGTGCTAAATCTGCTGGAGAAACTTATTTCCTAAAGGGAAATTGGTTTGGTTGCTGTCATGTGTGCTTAGCAAGGCCTGTGGTCGATACTAATCAAGAATGATGTATTCTCTCATTGTGAAAAAAACGGCGTTCCTCTGTTGAGTGTTTTTGCCATTTTTTGTAGGTGATGATGGGTTGTGTGTGTCATGTGACCTACAACTGGGTTGTACTGGCCACAGAAGCACATGTGTATGTTGGACCGGGGTTCTTAGAGCCTTCTCTATTCTGTGTTTTTCCTTAGTAAAAATCAGATAGCAGGTTAGCTCATGCGCTGTGTGGAGCTGTGAAACGCTTCATAGAGCTGACTATGACTGTCATATTCTCTTTTTGTCGTTACGTCGTATCATGGGTGTGGGGTCGTAAAGGGGTGAACTGGTAACCTTTCCTCTCCCCATTGTTCTGTCGGTCAGGGGTACACCCCCTGTCCTTCAAGGTTCCCGTCACGTGGCGGTTCGGCACGTTACGGGGGGGGGGGGGGGGGGGGGGGAGGGAGTTCCTGGTCCCACGGCCTGGTATATTGGGCGTGTGCACCGCAGGAATTCCCCCGCCATAGAGTACGTCACCGTGCGCGTCTCTGTTGGTAGGACTTCCGTGTGCTGTTCAGGTCCATGTGATGGATCTGTTTTCAGGGGGGGTGGTCAGGGCTCCTCCTCACCAAGCGCCTATTCAGGCCTTCTGTGAGTTCGGACTCCTTCTTCCATGTGAGGAAGCCTCCATCAGAGTACAGAGCCTTCCTCCTCAGATTGTCAAAGTGAGTGGACCCTCTAGAAGGGTCCTTTTCTATTGTATGTATATTCGATTCAATTCGTTTATTGAGTGTGTATGGGTTCAGTGCCTCTTCCCCGGAGGCCCTAAAACCAGTTTTTTACATGGCTCGAGGTGCAATATATTCTTTTCAATCTGTACAGCTCGCGTGGGAAGTCTCTCTGGGGATCCCCGTCTCTTTCCTATGGGAGGGTGGTGGGATGTAAAAATGTGAACATTTTTTACCCCGGCTGTGTAGACTGGGATACATACTGTTGATGCTTCCTTCTTTCTATTCCAGAAGTGTTGGAGTTAGGGAGTGTCACACCCCTCTTGTCGTTCCCCTGGGCGCCTTGGGGATTCAATGACAGGTCTAAATAGCCTGTTCATTGATGGGGGTGTGTCCCGACGCACGTATAGTGCTAGCTCGCTGTAAACAGGCGATTGACTGGCACGCCTTGGTTGCTTGTGGTTGAAACAGCGTTTTTATAAAGCAACTGAGATGGGGGTTTTTCCTCTTCCGACGACCACATCCCATGACCTGGGTGGGTTGTCGACGGATTCTCGTTCATGTCTGGGGGATGATGACGGGATGGATCTGAACATATGTAGTGGGGTCTCACGCCCTTGGGGTGGGCCACCAGGCGCGGTTCGTCCGAACGTCTGGGTGGCGCCTTCTTTTCATGTTAAGATCAACACGCATATCTGCCCTTCTCCTGGAGTAGGCATGTCGGCGTGGTTAGGGCACGGGACTGGTTCTGGTCACGCTGGTCCAGATCAGTTGAACCCGTTGTCCGCCGGGGATGCAGATCTGCTGTTCTGGTACCCTGAGGGACTTGGGCTTTTTTCAGGGGGAAAAATGCCAGGTCGGTCTGGGTGTCACAGGGTTAAGCGCTATGGAGACCCTGGTTGGGTATGTTTTTACTCAGCACTGTCGTCATGGCTTACAGCCATGCCATTCTGTACGCGCTCGATCTCGTCGGATCTCGGCCGCTACACAGGTTGGTCCTGGTTAGTACTTGGTTGGGAGACCGCCGGGGAATACCAGGTACGGTGTGCTTAGGGGCTGGTTCTCCATTATTTTTCGCTCCTCTCTCACGCATGGCGAAGAGGGGCCTGTGGGGGTGGTTTTTTGACCTCCTCTGGTGACCCTGTGCTTCCCGTACCGCCAGGCCCGGTCCGAAGTGATGTTTGCGACCCGTAGGCCTGGGTTAACCCTTTTTGGAAACTGAGACACTTGTACTGCGGTATAGCCGGTGTATACCCGCAGGTGTGTTTTGGAGTTTTTTCTTGAGGGGTTATAGGAACAACCACCGCATTGGGTAACACCGAGGTGGTTGATTCCCTGGTGTGTTGGAGCAGTGTCAACTCCCGGGTTCACCGTTTGAGGGTGCCCCTGCACGTTCATGACGTCTGCCAATCGTGTCAGCCTTCTCTGCCTCGACCCCTCTGGGTGGGGGTGGTTAAATGGAGGCTTGGTCATGCAACACCGCCAGCTTACGCTCCTTCCGCCGGAGCGGCTGTGTTCAGCTGTCCCCTCTGGCGCCTGTCTCGTCCGCAGTCTCCAGGCTAGGGTTAACAGCCTGTTGCCTGGTTTTTCCCCGGTGCGCTGCCTGCTTCCGTTGGTTAACCTTTTTTGTGTGCTTACGGCCATGCTGACTGCCTGTTCTGCAGGGTCAGTGTGCCAGGCGGTGTACTATTGGGGGGACGGGGCCCGCTCAGCTTACGGCCATACCGACCTGAACACGCCCGATCTCGTCCGATCTCGGAAGCTGGGCAGGTTCTGGCCTGGTTGGTTCCGCCTGGGAATACCAGGTGCAGTAACTGAGGGGCCTTTGTCCGAATACGCTGGCGATGTGGGGGGCGGGGCACTACGTGCCCACCTGGTGGGGTCTTGATGCTGGCATCATGGACTTCTCCGGGCCCCCATTCTAGGGAGTCCAGTCCTTTTGGTGGGTCTGGGTCTTCCTTCGTGCTCCGCTGCTACGGCCTTGCCACGGGGTTGGGTTTGCCCTTGACCCCGTGATTCTGGGGGCAGTGACGAGGTTGTTCCTCCGTTCGTTCCCGGGTGGCATGCGGGTTGTGCGTGTGTGTAGTCGTGGGGTCAAGCCACGGTCTGCTCACCCTGTGCGTTGAGTTGCTTGAGTGCCTCTTCGCACGGTCGGGTCCGTCGCCCTCCCGTGACGTCCCTAATAGGGGGGCTACCCTCCATTAGGGGGGGTCGGGGGGGCTCGGCCCTCCCTGTTCTGATGGTTTTGGGGGGCTGTCAGCGGGGTGTATTTGTCAGCCAAGTGGCTCCGCTTGGCCTCCCTTGTGCAGTAGCGATGCCAAGCTAAGCCACTAACGATACAGAACGTTAGGTTATGACTATAACCAAGTTCTGTTAGTTAGGGGCGATGCTTGGCATCGGACGGCCGCTGCAGCCCTTGTCCTCACCTTGTGGTGAAAGCTTGGGAAGGAGGAGAGCAGGTGACCACACACCTGCTTATGAAGGTAAGCTGATGAGGGGTGTGGTCAGACTAATACTGGTATTAGAGGTACATTTGTGGTTTATTCAGTACGCGTGCACGTACGCGAGATAGTGCAGTAGCGATGCCAAGCATCGCCCCTAACTAACAGAACTTGGTTATAGTCATAACCTAACGTTTTCATTCATTCATTCATTCATTCATTCATTCATTCATTCATTCATTCATTCATTCATTCATTCATTCATTCATTCATTCATTCATTCATTCATTCATTCATTCCAGGAGCCATGCTGTTGTCTGGTAAGATGGGGGTCTACATTTATACATGTATTCAGCTGAGCCAAAATATTTAAGAAAACATACTACACACCCCATAGTGCTCAACATGATTAATATATGGTATGAGGTAAAGAAATTTATGAAAATAAACAACTCCATGTCGCAATTCAGCCCAATTTGGGGAAACGTCTCTTTTAAACCAGGCAAACTGGATGCCGGATTCAAACTATGGGCAAAAGAAGGAATAAGTCAAATATCTGACCTTTACAAAGATGGGGTCTCGATACCTTTTGAGGAACTATCAATAAAATACAACATCCCAAGGAAGCATTTTTTTAAATACTTGCAACTGAGAAGTTTCATTTCCTCTCAGCAAAACCAGTCACTGGCAATTCCTACACTTTCATCTTTAGAAAAAATTATCATCAAGAACTGCAACAGCAAAGGCCTGTTATCAATGTTCTATAACTGGATTGTATCTGGTTCAGAAGAGACGTCACTATCTAGATTGGAGTCATGGAGGCTGGACTTGGGAGAGGAGATCTCAAACGAGGACTGGAACAGAGCATGCGAGGAGGCTCAGACACAAACAGCCAACACTAGCTTAAAACTACTTCAATACAAATGGCTGATGCGGACTTATATAACCCCTGTCAAATTGAATAAATACAACAGCAACACACCAGATAGGTGCTTTAAATGTACCAAGGATCGGGGAACTTTTATACACTGTATTTGGGAATGTGACAAAATCAAGAAGTTCTGGGGGGAGGTGGTGAATAAAATCAAAGATATCCTGTCAGTGAATATCCCACTAGACTCCAAAATGATATTGTTACATTTATATCCAATAAATCTGAACCTGAGAACCAAACAATTTAAATTTATTGATTTTGCTATACTACAGGCAAAAAGAACAATAGCTTTCAATTGGAAGAAAATAGATGCACCCACAATCGGTGCTTGGATTAAAAACATGGCACAATGCATGTCTATGGAGAGAATAACGTATATCCTCAGGAACAATATAGAGATTTACGAGGATATATGGAAACCATTTAATGAATATCTGAGAAGGGAAGATATAGGAGGGCTGCTATAGGATGAGTCCCCCCGCTCTCTCCCGCGGTCAGCCGTGACCCGGACCCCGGGAGAGACCGGAGACACGTCAGTGAAGGTGATGTAAAGATGTCATTTATTTTTATTTATTTTCATTTTTATGTACATTTTCTTTTCCTCTTTTCAATTATTTATATTTGTGTACGAGCTATTCTAATGGAGGTACAAATGAATGTACATATTATTTCTGTATGAGAACAGTAAAAACAAAACCAAAGATGCTAAGAGAGAGAAAAGGGGAGGGGGGTATGTGGGTATATGTATAATCTTGTGGAGAAAAGGAATTAAGAATAACTGACTACAATGAAAACCTGAAATGTGTACTGTAAAACCCAACAAAAATATTGTACTAGAAGAAAAGGGAGGTTTAAAGGAAATAGAAGGATACAGGAGGAAGGAGGTTCAAGGAGGGTCCCTGGACCCATGATGCGCATATTTACCTGAGTCAGATTTTTTTTTTTTTAGAGCAAGTATTATAATTTGATATGATGGTTTAAGGACAACATACACTAAGTATTAGTACCAAATATCTGGGAAATCAACTGATGTGGGATTAATAGCCAAGGATGATGGGGTATATATGTACGTAAAACAAAATGCAAGGTAAACTGAGGTAAAAAACTTTTCTATATATCCCTGTTCAAGGAAGATATACATATCGTCATTGGATTTTGTACAGACCAACGAATGTGCGATTACTATTCAAAGAATGACTTAGTCAATAATTGTATATATTCTTCTTTCTGCAAGAACGGTATTTTTGTATTTTTTTTTAATTTTCTCTTTATGGTTTAGGCCTGTATAAGGGCGATATACACTGTCTGTGTAACCTGAAAAGCCAAACGGTGGAAGATTGACAATCAAAGATGTTATTATTTGTATGTTTGTGAATATAAATGCAAATTTGTGACTACCAGGCTGCCTGTACGTTAATGCCAAGCAAGCAGTGCAAAAATGCTTCCGCATTCGTCACCGCACGCTAGTGCGGTAAAGCGCCCTTCTTTTCAGACAAATGCTACCGTGCGTGCACCGGCGGCGGCGTGCTCGCTCAGGTGCGTGCGTGCGCCGGCGTGCTCGCGCGAGGTGCCCGCGCATGCGACACGAGCGGAGCTCAATATATATAAGTCACCGCCCCTTATTCAGTATCCAACAAATAGCTCAATTGGCTAGGACACATGGCTGTGGATCCTATGGCTTGTTTGCTGGCGAGTTCGAATCCCATCGAAAATATTTTTTAACGTGATTTTTTTTTAACGTGTATTCTTTCGCCGATTAAGGTTAGGCATTGTTTCGGAGTTGGTTAAGGTTAGAACGGTTAAGTTTAGGCGCTGTTAAGGAGCTGGTTAAGGTTAGAGTTTGTCAAAGAGAATGGCAATATAATTTCTATGGTTAAGGTTAAGGTTAGGCATTGTTTCGGAGTTGGTTAAGGTTAGAACGGTTAAGTTTAGGCGCTGTTAAGGAGCTGGTTAAGGTTAGAGTTTGTCAAAGAGAATGGCAATAGACAGCCTATTTCCGCGAAAATGAAAGGCGCATTACTGCATGCCACTACGGTAAATTTTTGCACTGCTTGCTTGGCATAAAGCTACACGCTACCAGGCTGGATTACTGCAATGCACTTTATATAGGGGTGAGTGGATCCTCAGTGGCTCGCCTTCAGATGGTGCAGAACGCCGCTGCCCGTCTTTTAACTGGCACTCGTAAATACGACCACATCTCACCGATTTTATTTTCACTCCACTGGCTCCCAGTGCACTTTAGGATTAATTTTAAAATTCTTTTATTTGCTTTTAAAGCCCTTCATGACCTTGCTCCACCCTACCTCTCTGAGCTGTTGCAGGTCTATACACCTTCTCGCTCTCTCAGGTCAGCTGACCAGCTGCTCCTAGTAGTGCCTACAACTAGGCGTAAGCTCAGGGGGGACCGTGCTTTCTCCGTTGCCGCCCCCAAAATGTGGAATGAGCTGCCACTGCAGATTAGGCAGGCCTCATCACTGCCCCGTTTTAAAGGCCTCCTTAAGACCCACCTCTTCTCTCTGGCTTTCGACACTGTAACTGAGGGGTACAATTCCCTGACTGTATTACTAGATATGATACTTACTACCACTACCTTTGTACTTAATATTCGGCCACCCAGTACACGGCATAAATATATTATCATGAACACTCTCACGTAGATGAAACGGATCCAACACAAATGTACGAATTAGAAACAGGTCTTTATTTCTACACAGCGATGGTGTGTAGAATAAGCACTTAATCACTTAATTACATTTATGAATTGAAATAGTATGCACTTTTATGGCAAGGAGTATTCGTCGGTATATCAATAGAGAATGTCCAATCTCTGAAGGCGCAGGTGGTAAATATACGACCTGGAATAGTTAAGGAATAACAGCAATGATACTTTAATGATTATACTAGATACACTAGAGGGGGTTAATCCGGTCGCTTGTAAGCCGACAGGAGTAGGAGGGGGGGGGGGGGTAGAATCCGGCTGCCTCGTCCGGCCAAGGGTATCCCAGGTGAACCCACTGTAGTGCCGTTCAATGCGCCGGCGATCCTTGGACCACAGATGAAAGCAGGTGGACTCTTTGTGGGCCGGCTCTCTCCGGTCCACGGGGGAGAGACGTGAAGCGACCTCGTCTTGCAGAGCGTCTCCTCACCTTGCGTCCTCTCCAGGGGGGGGGGTTCCAACACACGGCAGTGTCGGGGGTCTTTATCCATGGAATAATCAAAGTATCCAAAGCATAATCCGTGCCTGGGAAGGCGGGCTGTCGTCGGTAGAATAATCCGGTATACAGGTCCACTCGCTCGTCGGCTCTGGGGCTCCTCGGGTGCAGCTTCACATAGGGTCAACCACCCTGGGTAAGCAGCCAGTTCTCTGCCCGAAACGATGGGGTACTGACTACGGTAGTATTCTCACCGCACAAAGCACTATATATTAACAGACTATTATTAGCTTAATAGACTACGTCCAACTCGACGATATAGTGCCAAATATGACTATTCAAATATTAATATACACGATGTCTCAATACCGAAGGTAGGCGAACTTGGCCTTACTCCCACACGTGGCGTCGCGGGGAGGCTTTACGTCTGTGACTCTATTGGAGGGTAAGAAACTGGACTGAAAAGAAAGTCCTACTTTAGTAGCGCAGTATATATACGCACTATGAACAAATAGTCCCATTAGTGGTGCGGTAGCCAAATTCCTACGCGGAACTAGGACTTGTTCGTACATGTCGAGCGGTACGTTTGAACTGGGTCTGAGGGGTATGGCAGCCTGGCACCAAGGTCTCGACCAATAGTAGAATGGAGACTATTATGGGATGTTCAGTAGGCTAGAATGGATATTCAATGCATATTGTACAAGGAATATACAAGGGATATCAGGGAATATTAGAGAATATACAAATACAATTAAATATATATATATAAATAAATATATATATTCGGTTTAATCTGGCCCTTCACAACAGACACCATGTAGCTTGTTGATTTTATGATCTTATTGTCTTACTGTGTTGTTGTTGTATCGTTTTGTTACTGTTTCCCTTGCTTTTAAATTTTTTTTTTGTAAGTACTCTGATCTATTTAAACTTGTATTGCTGCCTATATTTACCAAATGTTTTTTATCTCTGTTTTGGTACTCTTGTTTTTTTTTTTTTTTTTTTTTTTTTTAGTGCTGCTAATAGTTTTTAATATGCTCCCCCTGTACAGCACTTTGTGCCCCTGTGGCTGTTAAAGCGCTTTATAAATAAAGTTGGATTGGATGGATTGGATATAAATGCAAATAAAAATTGAGTTTAAAAAAAAAAAAAAAATGGGGGTCGTTGTTCCTGCTCCACCATGAATTTCAGGCCAGCACTTGTTGCAAAGAACCCGGACTCCCACAGCCTCCTCCCATATCCCTCCCATAATTGTCAATCAGAAATTCATTGTAGTCATGTATTACAGTAAAACACATTGAACCTGTTTTGGAATATTTTAAATGAGCCAAACAGTGAAACTGTAGAAATTTTATCAAAAATAGAATAGTTTATTATCTGTTTATATGGCCATAGAAAGATTATGCACAGTTAAAAATTTGACAAATTAAGATAACAAATTAATAACAGATAATGACAAGAAAGGTAAACAAAGGTGAGATTATGGGTTTTGTCGTATCTGTCACAAGATTGATATGAAGACAACGAGAAAAAGAACATGATGTGATTTACTTGGACATGTCATATCTAAGTCAAGCTGGCCTGACCTTTAAGTTGTTGTCTGAGCTGTATACTAGTTAAACTATATGAACTAGTCAACCTTCTTTTTCTCCTGTCTGTGTCCAAATGCTGCAAGCCAACCATGGTAAGATGTCGATCTATAAAAGTTAGATGTTATGATTAAGCAAGCAAAATATGTATACTAAAATACCAAGTTTCCCACAGAAGAAACTGGTGGGTGAACTCTAAACCCTCTAAAATATTGAAATCAAATCGAGTTTTATTGTTACATACACAATCATACACCTCTTGAAGCAGGATGCTTGCATGCTGTGGAATGGAAATGTTAGAGATGAGAAGAGATACAAGATGTGTGTTGTTGTAGTGTGCATGAGCAACTCCATAACTCTCTATCTCCCTGTTTTGTTTTCGAGGATAAATTACCACTATAATGACGTGCATGTGTCCAGTCTGAGGTGAGCAGCAGTCGTGACAGAAAGGCCCTAGCACTACAAACAACGGGAGTGGAAGACTGGACCTCTACCTGGACATATTATAGGCCAGGTAGGTATAAAAAAATTCTGGAATGCAATTGCTTGCCTTGTATTTTTTTCTACTGTTGACCAAACTTCTTTCTTGGCTTAATTGAGTAGTTTCTGGCATGATTGATATTTAGATTAGATTAGATTCAACTTTATTGTAATTTGCACAGACTACAAGTACTGAGACAACTAAATGCAGTTTAGCATCGAACCAGAAGTGCAAAAATTTACATATTATGTATAATATTTATAAATAGAATAAACAGTAAAGGTAGGTATGAATGTGCTAAGATACAGTCTGAACATTAACAGAATGAACTGTATGAAAAGAGTGGTATGAATACGCTAAGATATATACAGTGTGAACACTAGTAGTAACAGTATGACATGTAGCATTTAAGTTAGTCATGGATGTATTAGAGCTCTTATAATACATCAATGGTTACAGTATGAAATGCAATGTAATAACAGCTTGAGGTATGATTCACTGCATTTCCATATTCACTTTGTGCATTATGTGAATGTCTTAACATACGATAACATTAGGATGTGTGTGTATTTATGACTAGAAGCACAAGAAAAATATGAATGCATACATACTGTAAATGTTACAGTATGTAACGTTAGCCTATGCATTCATATTTTTCGTAACTTATCCTAGGTTATGGGACAGTCCCCACAGACAACAGAAAAACTGACTAATGCTGTCTCTCTGCCACTCCCCTGAAATGCTATTATTGAATATAAAGTGTTGTCAACATATAACTGTAATGTGGGCTGATTAATACAATTATGCTTGAGTGTTTAACAACTGCCGTGATATGGCTAATGTAAAAGAATAGTCATCAGTAGCTATAGTAACGTTAGAAATTGCCGTCATCGCCTAGTGATATAAAGTAATATAATGTAAATATTAAAGTAGCAGACATGTAAATGATATAACGCAACAGTGATCAATGCACATTGTGTTAATAAGTACCAAAAATTGCTGTAACAAAAATTGCGTGTCGCAACTCTATCTTCAACGGCTCTGGTTTGTACGACACAGGGGAGAATATGAAGGGACATTAACAAGACACACCAGGTAGCAATTAATGTAATTAAGACAGGTAGACATGGCAATTACCCACCAGGGAACGCCAGAGGCTCGCTCACTGAGCAGAGGGAACCCCCAACGTTACAGTCTCCCCAAGCTGGACATCAGAGCATCGATACTTGAATGAATTTACTTTTCCATTATTCCATTATCCACCATTAATAATGTAATCAAGTGGCTTTTTGGAGTTGGTCCATTAACGTCGGTAGTGTGATAGTAAAGGGTTAACCTTCTGTAGTGTGGCAGTGAAAGGGTTAACCTGCTGTTGTGTGGCAGTGAAAGGGTTAACCTTCTTTGTATTGTCGCAGTGAAAGGGTTAACCGTTTGGTAGTGCGGCAGTGAAAGGGTTAACAGTGGGCTCATAGGATTTCTGTTTGAGCTATTCGATATTCTTTTTTTAAACTGAAAATATAGTTGATATTTCACTATTTAATACTACAGACACTTGTATTTTGTCCCATAGACTCTAAATTATATGTGTCAAACTCAAGGCCCGCCATGTCATTTTATGTGGCCCGTGAGAGCTTAAAGTGTGTATGATTGTCTTATTATAAGTCTATGCTGCTTTAAAGCGTAGCACCACAATGCATGTCAATTATGTGACCGGCAAAGTGACGGCATCCCATGTAGATGGCAGTGTAGCCGTCATCAGTGTTTAACTACGGCGATTTCACCATCAAGTCGAATTGAGAATTGAACATCTTCATTAGTGTCATGATTAGTTATTATTATTATAATAATACGTTTTTTATTATTAGGTAAGTATACACTTAGTAATCCATTTAAGGTTTTCGTTACATGAATCTCTCTGCCTGTCTCTGCCTGTCTCTGTCTCTATCTCCATGTTGTTATATCTGAATGATGAATGAATGAATGAATGAATGAATGAATGAATGAATGAATGAATGAATGAATGAATGAATGAATGAATGAATGAATGAATGAAAACTTTATTTAACAGATTGCAGAATGGGTACAATACAGTACGGCTCAATACATACAATTGTTAAGGGAATGCAGACCAGAGAAAGACTTTCGTCTTGTTTACATCAGGGTCCCCCATTTTCAATTCATAGTGACCTTTATGACATACACAACATATATGACATCATGACATTTATGGCATAGGGACATACATGACATACAGGTATATAGTACTGTTACATTTGTGACATATACGATATGCAAATATACAGTACTGTTACCCATAGATCCTGACAGAGTATATACATATGATGGGGAGGGGACTGTACATTAGGAGGGGGTGGGTGGGAGAGAAATATACATACGGTGGGGAGAGAATATATACATACGGTGGGGAGGAGACTGTACATAGTGGGTGGGTGGGAGAGAAATATCTAATTAGAGAAATCTAATTTCACTGACCTTTTGTTTAGTGCTTGAGGCTCTTCAATCAGGCGCAGTACCTGACTGTCAACATACCAGTATCTTATCTTATCTTATAGCTTTTGCCTTCTGGAGATGTTTGTTTAAGTTTCCCTCCCTCTCAAAGAGTGTTGTCAATGGTCCTCATTCCGAACGGACATACGTAAAAGTTACCAAGGAATTGGATTATATGTACTGAAGACACAGTAACAATTCCATGTACGAATAAATAAAAATGAAAGGAAATGAAAATGAAAAATAGCCTGATCATTGATTGATGAATGAATTAAAACTTTATTTAACAGATTGCAGAATGGGTACAATACAGTACGGCTCAATACACACAATTGTTAAGGGGATGCAGACCAGGGATGCAGACCAGAGAAAGACTGTTGTGTTCTGCATGGTTAGTATTAATGATTGAAGATCGGACTCGGTTTAAATGCAAAGAGACAGGCAGGATACCAGGGGGTGGGGGGGGGGGGGGGGCTGCCCAAAATCAGACATTTCTAAGAAGCTGCGCTTCATATGTTAATAGTGGAATTCAGACATGGCTATGTCTGCAGAAAAAAATCCAATCCTATAAAATTTCTAACAGGAAACAAGCTTCCTGTGTTGTGTTTGTGTTTGACGTATAGCAGGATGTGTGGGGAACTGAAAGTACCACCTCTGTGTCTCCTTGCATCTTTACAAAGAAATATAGTGAGTCGGTTATGAGAGGTTACTGAGTCTACTAGGCCATGTGCAAGAGCTGCTATTATGAGCTTTTCATATAGAGAGAGAGAGAGAGAGAGAGAGAGAGAGAGAGAGAGAGAGAGAGAGAGAGAGAGAGAGAGAGAGAGAGAGAGAGAGGAGAGAGAGAGAGAGAGAGAGAGAGAGAGAGAGAGAGAGAGAGAGAGAGAGAGAGAGAGAGAGAGTCAGTCAGTCAGTCAGTCAGTCAGTCAGACAGACATTAAGTTTGTTTGGTGGCTCCTTCCTGAGCAGAACTCACACGGCTCTGCCAGTGTCTCAGAGATCACAGTCGGTCGCTCGACAAGAGAACGACGACTTCATCCTCACCGGCTTCATGTCTGTCGGAATCGTAGTCGCGATCCTTCCTGTGCGCAGATGTTTTAACTCTTCATTCCAAATGATGGAAAAAATCTCGCTGAGTGTGCCTTTATGTCATTTTACATAGAAATTAATGTGTATCTTCCTTCAAAGGGATCAAGGGAGCAGCTGGTGCTATTCATGTGTCTAAAGTTTAAACCGCTGGCACGTGTCCAAAGCAAACGACGGAAACAGATCATCTTTGTATCAAGACGTCTCGACAGAAAACTCAACAGATGTTGATTTGTTCTGAATGTGGACGGAGGGAGACTTCATTCAGCGTCACGGAGCTCTCAGCAGGTTGTGATTATCCTGCGTGGGCCGCCTGCACGTATGGAGGTCAACAAGCATGTGTACTGCTTTTTACTGTGACCTCCTGTAAACACTGTACAATATGAACAGGGGGCTGGAGGTCAACAGGAGGTCCAAGGCCTGAGTGGGGGATGAATGCGAGGGAGAGGGGGAGAGAGGGAGGGAGAGAGAGAGAGAGAGGGGGGGGGGGGAGAGAGAAGAAGAGAGATACAGGGAGAGAGAGAGAGACAGGGAGAGATGGAGAAAGAGAGAGAGACAGGGAGGGAGAGAGAGAAAGAGAGAGGTGTTTTGTTGCTGTGTTTTGTCCCTGTAAGTGTGTGTTTTGTGTCTGTACTATGTATGTTTTGTCCCTGTAAGTGTGTGTTTTGTGCCTGTCTGTGTGTTTTGTGCCTGTATGTGTGTGTTTTGTGCCTGTATGTGTGTGTTTTGTGCCTGTATGTGTGTGTTTTGTGCCCGTAAGTGTGTGTTTTGTGCCTGTACGTGTGTGTTTTGTGCCTGTATGTGTGTGTTTTGTGCCTGTACGTGTGTGTTTTGTGCCTGTATGTGTGTGTTTTGTGCCTGTATGTGTGTGTTTTGTGCCCGTAAGTGTGTGTTTTGTGCCTGTCTGTGTGTTTTGTGCCTGTATGTGTGTGTTTTGTGCCTGTCTGTGTGTTTTGTGCCTGTATGTGTGTGTTTTGTGCCTGTATGTGTGTGTTTTGTGCCTGTAACTGTAAGTGTGTGTTTTGTGCCTGTACGTGTGTGTTTTGTGCCTGTATGTGTGTGTTTTGTGCCTGTATGTGTGTGACTTGTGCCTGTACGTATACGTAACTGTGTTGGACTTAAGACCATGTATAATAGTCTTACATTGATATGGATGTGTTGTTATGTATGATGTTATGATATGTTATATACACATGAATAATCTATATAAACAATCACCCCTGGCTGCTTCCTCTGATTGAAATATTGAGTGACAATGGATTTATTTTTATTATATGCAAATAAATAAAATGTAACAATTTGATACTACTCGCTATAGTCTGTGCTATTCAACCATGAAGATAGGGATCAATAAGATCAATTCAAAAAGGCGGGTCAACTATTTAGCTAATCAAAAGGTGGGTAATACTATTATTCCCGTTGACATCCACCGGTGATAAAACGGCAAACAATGGTTACTGTTGTCTTGTCTTCTGCGGTATAATAAATCCATGGTATTACTGGAGTTCCTTTTCATTAAAGTGGGCCCTATAATATATGTAACATACACACACACACATGCAAGCACACGCACAGTCGCACACACATCCCTCCTATTCCCCCAAACCTCTAATTAAATCTCTACTGTTTCTCTCTGGCTCCCTTCTTTCCTCTCTCTCTCTCTCTCTCCACTGCAACCCTGAACGGCACAGGAAGTCCTTCATTCCGCCGGCCATCAGACTATACACTGCGTCACTGTGCATCACAGCCTCGCTGGGCACTGAGTGACAGCACAAACTCTGGCAAATCTTACTGGACTTTAACTTTTTAAATCGACATTTTAAAATGGTACTTATTACTGTACATTTTACTGTATATCTTTGGCTGTATATTTTAGAATGTATATAAATATCTCAGAATGTATATCCCTGACTGTATTTTATTCGTATTCGTTATTTTTGATATTTGACTACCTAAATGTTTACTCTGAGCGATCTGTGGTGCTGAATTTTCCTCAGGATCAATAAAGTACTTCTATTCTACTCTACTCTATACCAGACAGATACATTAGGGTCTTGATCATATGAATGATCATAAACATAGACCCGATAATGCTGAGAGGTCCAGCAGGGAACGGCTACAGTTAAGTAGGGAACGGGGCGACCGCTCTTGCAGGTTGAAAAAACCCTCAGCACGGAACTAGGCAAAATCTGCATATGGCTCGCTGATAACAAACTATCATTACACATGGGCAAAACAGAGTCCATTCTCTTCGGTTCAAATAACAAACTCAGCAAGACCGACGGATTCTCAGTTACAGTGGGTGACAATATTGTCACAAGGAAAGACGAAATTACCTACCTGGGTTCCATCCTAGAGGCAAATCTTTCCTGTGACAAAATGGCATCCAATGTAATAAAAAAAGTCAACCAACGAACTAGATTCTTGTACCGGATCTCCTCTCTGGTAAACAAGAATACCCTGAAGACTCTGGCAGGAGCACTCATTCAAGGGTACTATGACTATGCGTGCACCTCATGGTACCAAAGCACCTCAAAGGCGCTTAAAACAAAATTACAAACATCACAAAACAAACTGGTCAGACTACTACTTGACCTGAACCCCAGAACCCACCTCACCCCTGCCCACTTTGCCAACCTAGGATGGCTTAGAGTAGACGACAGAGTACAGCAACTTGCAATGGGCCTGGTCTACAAGATACACTATACGACCGGGGTGCCCATGTACATGTCAAAATACTTCCCAAAGGTCAGTGAATACCACAACCACTACACCAGAGGAAGCTCAACAAATCATGTTAAACCCAGATTCGGCTCAAACAAGGGACTAAACACGTTTCGCAATTATGCCACAACAATGTGGAACGCCCTACCCAAAGCTGTAAAGGAATGTGAATCCCTGCCCACATTCAAAACCGCTCTTAAAGAGCACCTACGGGAGGCTGCAATTCGAAACTGGCCACCGTAAATGCCCAAAACCCCCACCACCTCCTAATAGACAGTCTCCTCCCCACCGCATGTATATATTCCCTCCCCGCCGTATGTATATTTCCCTCCCACCCACCCACCCCCTCCTAATGTACAGTCCCCTCCCCATCATATGTATATACTCTGTCAGGATCTAGGGGTAACAGTACTGTATATTTGAATACCGCCTATGTCACAAATGTATCAGTACTAAATACCTATATGTCCCTATGCCATAAATGTTATGTATGTTGTGTATGTCATAAATGTCTATATGAATTGAAAATGGGGGACCCTGATGGAAACAAGACAAACGTCTTTCTCAGGTCTGCATCCCCTTAACAATTGTATGTATTGAGCCGTACTGTATTGTACCCATTCTGCAATCTGTTAAATAAAGTTTTCATTCATTCACTCCAGCTTCTGTCACGTCTTTAAAAATGCATGGCCCACAAAACAGGCCGTCGAGACTGTGTTGCGTTTATCCTCAACATCCATACTGTCAGATAAACAGACAAACAACCCCCGGCCCCTCGACAAACAGGAAATGGGAAACATGGAAAGGAACTTAGAAAGAAATGGTGACTGATCTCCATGGTGACTGATCTTTAAGAAAAAAATCTTTCTTAACCCTCCAGTCACCCTTGTCGCAGTTCTGGTTGAAAAGCCCTTTTTTTTTTACGTGTTTGTGGATAGCGGTGGCTAGATTTGATGTATATGCCAAAAAAGTAGCTCAGTATCACATCTTGGACTCACATTACAATAATCCATGTTTGTTTTTGAAAAACAATCACCATTAAGCGCGTGAACAACAAGTGTCACACCTTTCACCCTAGTCACAGAACTGGACAGGTCAAATTCAAAACAGTGATGCACAAAATAACTTAAAAGAAAATAATAATTTAAAACAATGAATAAAGGGTGCATGAAATAATAAGGGAAAGAAAACGTTAAGAACTTTTATTTATTTATTTTATTTTGGATTTCATGTTTTCTTTTTTTTGTGTTCTTGATTTATTGTGATGTTTCTTCTTGACTTGTTTAAAGAAGACGTGTCCGGCCCATGGGGACATTAACGTGTGTTGTCGGGCCTTACAAATACATTTGATTTGAAAGTAGAGCAGTCGTCTGGTAATCCGGAGGTTCCCAGTTCGATTCCCGCTCCTCCCGGTCAGTGTGTCGAAGTGTCCTTGAGCAAGACACTTAACCCCTAACTGCTCCCGATGAGCAGTGGTTGTCTCCACTGTCGATGTGTGAGTGAACGGGTAAAATGTGAGGAACAAATTGTAAAGTGCTTTGGATAAAAGCGCTATCTAAATGCACCACAGAGGAAACATCTCTCATGAGGTGCGCTTGATTTCTAAGACCTGATTTCTAAGACCTAAGACAGGTAGACCTAAGACTGAGGAAGATCTACGACTGAGGAAGACCAACTGAGGTTGATAGGCGCTGTGTTCTTGTGCCTAAGTTCATCCTTTGAAGATGTAGTTTGCTAAGCTGTTCAGCGACACACGTACAGTTACTTCTGAAACACCGTTCTGATGCAGCGCTCTCCACTCACCGTCGTTACCGGTCACTCTCTGCTGTCCGTGATGAGAAATGCCTTAAAGGAACACGCCAACTTTTTGGGAAATTAGCTTATTTGCCATCTACCCTGGAGTTAGACAAGCAGATACATACCCTTTTCTTCTCTGTGCATGCATTAGGCTTAGGGAACAGCCGCACCGTTAGCCTAGCTTAGCATCATTCACTGGAAGTAGGTGTGCCAGTGTAGCCTAGATCCCAACAGTCACGAAATACACTCCAAATACAACTCCAAAACGTTCCTGTAAACATGTTGTGACCTGTGTATTTACCACATGAAAAAAAAAAAAAATACATTGGACATTTTCTAAATATTTTCTAATATTTTTTGCCAAACCACTGCTGCCTGGGCCCAGTGATTTCATCACCTCAAATCCCTGTTTTTTTTTTTAGCTGTGCTTTTGAGGTGATGAAATCACTGTTTCCTAAGCCTAATGCATGCACAGAGAAGAAAAGGGTATGTATCTGCTTGTCTAACTCCAGGGTATAGATGGCAAATAAGCTAATTTCCCCAAAAGATGGGGTGTTCATTTAAGATAATGTTCAACACCGAAGTGAAACAAAACAAACAAACAGATCATTATCATGGATTAGTAGGCAAAATGCAGTCACTCTCAGTTTCAACACAGACACCTTTTGAAAACAAAACACTGAGCTATACGGTTGAAAGGTTTTTTCTTCCTTTATTAGATACCAGTGTTTGCCTTTTGTATATGGATGCGTTTGTTTTGTATTTATTATTTCACGTTCACAGTTTATCCAGGTTCATCAAATACGCTCTGTACCACTTTCACCTCCATTTTGACCCCTGGTATTTTGGAACATGCTCAGGCTGGTTTAACACGGGAGCTGACACAATTGCGATTTTTTTTTCTTTTCTTCCAGCGTCTATTTTTTCTTTGAACAAATTCATAAAGTCAAGGCAAATAAAAAAAAACACATTTACATTTATTATAGAAAATAATCAGGCATGGCATAACATCAAACACACATCCCAATTCACAGTCAAATATATGTACGAAACTGAAGCCCTGGGGATCGACTGGCATCAGGCCGTTTCGTTCACAAAAAAAACATGGCGTCTGTTCGCCCTGCATGGCGTTCACTCTCTCCCCGGGAAACTCAGACTTCCCAGGTCGGACGTCATACATACGAGTGGTCGCTACGCGGAACACATCCAACGTTTTAAATGTATTTCCATTCAACAAACATACAAATAAAAAGGCATTTAAATAATGAATTTATTTTCGAATAACATTTCGAAAGATAAATTTAAGAGAAAGTTAATAATTGTTCCTGCAGATACACTTGTCTTTACAATACTGACACTTTAAATGTCAGAACTCAAACAGAACTAATTCCAACGCTGTTGGACCGTTCATGTGCATGTGCTAGAGTTGTATTTATGTTGTTTCCAATGCGAAGGTGGAAAAAGAGCACGTTAATGACATATGGTTCCCTTTTCACCATGTTTCTCAACACCTTGTCTAGCATCGTGAATCATTTCCAAAGGATCTCCATTGTAGTCAAGTTCATATGCTGGGTGGAGAAATGTCTCCTGAAATGATGTTCATTAATGTTGTACCCTCTGTATTGAGAGATGAAGTTCAAACATCGGCTCATAATACCGCGTGAAGTTGGCATTTTCACTGAAGTTCACAGGTTTTGGAGGGAAGGTTTTTGGGAGCCGAGCCAATGAGCAATGACTATGTAATAACCTTGCCGATGAGCTCAGGTTATTATTATGTACACATAATTTGTGTACACAAAGGTGTGGAGGAACCAAGCGACTGACGCACTCTATGAGATGGTCCATCACATAGATTACCATGGAAACATCATTCATATGAAATCTGATCATGAAAAACCTTGGAGCCAG
This sequence comes from Notolepis coatsorum, assembly GCF_963971535.1. Lineage (NCBI taxonomy): Eukaryota > Metazoa > Chordata > Actinopteri > Aulopiformes > Paralepididae > Notolepis > Notolepis coatsorum. The sequence continues at coordinate 70,478 of NW_028171458.1, forward strand.
AGAAGACAGGCAGGAGAAGGTCATTGGAGAGGACAGATGTCATCACAGGAACACAGAACTTGGTGCTGACACACGCTGGCATACTTTAGTCTATTAGTGGGGCAGCTTAGCTGAAGAATTGTGCACTTTGTAATAAAAGCGTCAAACTTGGTACATATGTAACTTACATTTAGAAGATGTAGGTGTGCTACAGCCCCCCTAAAAGGGATCCAATAACGTTGATGCCTGCCATGGCCTTTGCAGTGGCCCAATATCCAGATTTCTTCTAAATATATTAAGCTACATCATGTGGACCAAATTAGGTGCTTTTATCACAAAACGCATAATTCTGTTGAAAATTGGAACTAAGCTGCCCCACTATCCTATATAGTATAGTATATACAGTTATACTATCTATGCCACATAGTTATTGTATTGTAAGATCTTTAGATGTTGTGAATTGAGAGGCCTACACACTTGTGTTGTCTAAATTAAAGGTAGACTGTAATGTCGTCGAACAACAACCTCTAGGCAAAAGAGTCCTCTGCTCGGCATTACATTTAGTTTAATTTCTTGTTTTGTTTTGGCGTGAGGTGTGGGTTGGAGTTTAGTAACTTATTATACTGTGAATGTCTCCAGTACCCATATAAAATATTTGTCTTCAAAGTTAGCGAGAAGTATTGGTATACTGGGCAAGACTAGCTATATACTGAATCAGAAAACTATATATACATTATATTGCACACTCATTGTACCATATCTATCATATTGTGTTGAAACTTGGGGAAATACTTATAAAAGCAACTTACAAAATATATGCACACTGCAAAAAAAGAGCCATACGGATAGTACATCATGGTAGATATTTAGATCACACAAATAGCCTGTTTGTAAAGAGTCTAATAGCTTTAAAACTATATACTAAAACGATATTCATCAATATTGAAAAAAGTCCTTCTGAATGTCTTTTTTCTGATTCTTTTTTATAAATCCCCCCCCCCCCCCCCACCATTCTTTCTCTTGTAACAACAATGTCCTCTCCTCACTTTTCCATTCCTGGTCCTAAACACCAATGGACCCATCTCAAACCCCACCCTCTTTTCTTGATCCTCCAATCACAGCTGTTGCTTCCCTCAGTTGTGATTGGGAGGATCAAGAAAGGAGGACGGGGTTTGAGATGGGTCAATTATACCACCGCTACAAATCAGACCTTGCATTGTGATTGGCTGAGCCACATTCTGACAAAGGCCAAACTCTCCTGATATAATGCACTTGTAACCTAGCAATGGCTTCTGTTCACTGCTCGTCTGTTGCATCGTGCACAAGCAAAACAGCAAGAAAAATAAACACTTGATAAAGTGTCAAATAAAATTGGCAACTGGTATAATAGCAATAATATCTTGTGGTTGTGCTATACTGTGATTTTGTACTGTGAAGTCTCATAGTATAGCACTCCCCCTCTTGTATATAAACCAGAGTTGAGTGGATGCATGACCAGAGCACTAGCTTTAATAATAATATATTTGATTTGTAGGGCGCTTTATAGTTGTGGAGCACAATTAAATTAAATTAACATTTTTAATAAGCGATTATGTTCTGTCACTGCATCGATGCAGAATCATCCACGTCCGCATCGCGATGCATCTTAGAATCGAGAAATGTCCACACCCCTAGTTGGACTGGGAGCTAGAGTGAGACTTCACACAGGCGTGCATAGCTTTAATCAACTTGGTCCGATGATAACTAGCTCATTCGAAGACTCGTGATTCCTTCCGACCGCTCAATCGAAGCATTTTAGTCAGGGTTCACTTTCACACAATCCGAGTAGCAGAATGTTAATACAGGTTTCATGGGTCTAGGGGGCAGGGGTGACAAATTATGATTAATTTAAACTATACAACAGAGCCAAAGTTAGGAGTCGCGGAAATTGTAGTTCAGTTCTGGGTGTGAGGAGGATATGTCAAATATCCAGAAAGGGAAAATGTTACCAGATTTCCATTTGCCTCTGTAAAAATCATGAAGGCACTAAACCTTTATTTTTTCCTTTTGAGAAGATGTTCCATACCGTATATATATATATATATATATATATATATATATATATATATATATATATATATATACAGTATGGAACATCTTATATATATACAACAAGTTCCGTACCGTATATATATATACACAACATATTCCGTACCGTATATATATATACACAACATGTTCCGTACCATAGATACGTGTGAGTTAGTCTAAGGCCTTGACTACACGTATATGGATATTTTTGGTCAAAGTCGGTCCAGGGGATCATATTTAACTCCACGCGCCTTCTTCCATGCAGAGGTCAGGAGATGTGGCACACTTCTCTAACACGAGAACAGCTCCTCCTACCTCACCTTGTTTACATTGATAAAAAAAAAATCACATTTACAAAGGAATGCATTTTGTAACATGGTTCAGTTGTTGTCCTGGTATTGATGATGATGATGATGGTGATGATGAAGATGGTGATGATGATGGTGATGATGATGGTGGTGATGAAGATGGTGATGATGATGGTGGTGATGGTGATGATGATGGTGGTGATGATGATGAAGATGAATGAAGATGATGATGGTGGTGATGATGATGATGAAGATGGTGATGAAGATGGTGATGATGAAGATGGTGTCCAGCACCTGAACAGAGATCATTACTCTACACACAGCTGCTCATCAGAATGCCCCTGGTTCACATTAGTTTCATTTATTTGCACAATAAAAAAAAATATATAATAAAAATGTTTTAAATAAAGACAAAGCAACGAACGAAAGAGATTGTGCAGGTGAGATTAAAATCAAAAGGTAATCTCACCTAAATGAACAACGATACGATAATAGAACTGCTGGAGTAGCTGGAGTAGTGTCGCTTCCCGTCCAGTCCCTCTCTTTGTATCTCTTGACGAGCCACTTATGAAACCAAGTGCAGCGCTGTTCATCAGTTTATCAGAGCGGCCACTGTTCCTCTCATTTGGCAGAGGGCAAGGACAGACTTTAGTCCCCCCCCCCCCCCCCCCCCCCCCCCGCCTCAAAGAAACAACAGATTGTGTTTTCTGGGGTTTTACTTAGAGGACAGTATCAGTGACTGGGACGTACCAAGTCCTCGGGAAGCCAGCCGTGGGGGGGTGGAACGTATAGATGAGGTACTAATGTGTGACTTTGCGTACCACGTTTCCTCCCCCGTCATCTTCACAAAGGTTGACCCGACATTCTGTGTAAACTCAAAGTCACGGCTGACCAATCAAAACCCTTCGTTTTATTCCTTTCGAACACTGCAGTATTGGCGTCTTCCCTTTTGAGTGGCGGCTCTGCTGTTCAGCTCGGCTGTACACTGGAAACGACATTCACATCAGGCACCTTTTTCTTTAATGTTTTTTCTTTAAAAAAAA